>NC_138206.1:98376108-98528608 GCF_964194415.1 Vipera berus
TTGACGACCAGACAACTTAAAGTTGCTAAGGTTGAGAAAGGCTGATCTAGGATCATTAGCAGAAAGATAAATAAGTACACTTACTAAGCGTCCTAGATTATAGTAACAATCTGGGTATTTTTTCCTGTGTCTAATTGCAGTCCAGTAGCTTTTCTCTGCTTCTTCATACCTTCTTAAGCTATTCTGCACTATCCCTAAATTCATCCATGCTGCTGCAAAATCAGGCCTAGGCAAAGAGAGTTGTGAACATTTTAGCATATTAAGTACATGACAGCTTTGATGTCCCTTATTTATAAAATTAAAAATGCAATCTGAATTTAAAACTGTAAAGCAATTTAACGTGTTTTTTTAAAACAAACAAACAAACAATAATGTAATAACATAGTACATTAAGGACAAGGGGGAGGGGAAAATAATTTAAATACAAAAAATAGAGATAATGCAAAGCCAGGCTGAATAGATTTTCCCTACAACTAAAGAGAAGGGAAACATGTTCTATAATCCAGAAACCACTCTCATTTGTTCTCATTGCTTCTTGGACTTTTGGTTAAGATTAAGTGCAGAAAATACTTGTTCTATGTTCGAGTTAACCTACCTTCTCTTGCTGGTGGGATCTAAAGAAGGGCATTTGAATAAGGAAGTGATTGTCCTTCAGGTAACTTCAATCTAACTCCAATTTATGTCAAAGAAGCAAACTATTAGCCAATGGCATTGGTCCCCAAAGTATATGACAAGAAATAATATAACTCCATTTTGTAGTAGCTGCACTATTTGCACACCCTTTAAGACCAAATTTACTCTAGAGGCAGGCAAAGTACTTCATTCCAAGCAAGAAAAGTTTTGAGAAATTCTGGAATCTTTTCTTATCTTGACCATACTTTTTGGGTCTAGGCCACAGCATAACAATTTATGAAAAACAGCCTGAAAAAGACAGCTTTGTGTAATCTGGAAGAATAATGTTCTAGAGTTTCCTCTAATGAAACACTTTACACATAACTGCATCACAGAGTATATTTCAGAAAATTAACTAAGAAAAGATCCAGATAATTCCACAATATTTGCCTTCCTTCATAATACAACAATATATTGATGACCCACAGCTCGAGTTTGGTGTTTAAAACATACTGTATTTGAACAGCTAGTGAGAGAAGTTCTTCAGCTTCATGAAGTTCATTTTTTTCTTTCAAGATATTTCCCAAGTTGTTCATGGCGTGAACGTATTTAGGATTCAATCTGGGATTGAAAAGACAAAAACAAATAAAAGAATTACTTAGTCAAAGGAGCCAGCTCTCCTAATTTTATTTGTCTACACAGCCACAATCCTTCTCTTCCACCTGTCATTTTTATATCAATTGAAGAACAGATGTAGGCATGTAATAACACTCTCAAGCATGTATTAAACTGCATCTGACTACCGAACACCCGCAGCCCAAATCAACACGAAACAAGATAGAGGAAGGAAAAGCCTCCCAAATAAACTTCAAAAGCAACGGTTTCTGTTTACGTGCATTTTTGTATAGCCTGGCTTTAATCTCAGCAATGCTTTATTGCTCGCTAATGGTTGTATAGGTAGTCCCCGAATCACAACCAATGGTTTAGCAGCCTTTAAGGTTACAAACTGGTCACTGTACTTAATGACCATCTCAGCACCTCCATGGTCACGTGATCAATATTTCAGAGCTTGACAATCATTTATGATGGTTGCTAAGTCCCATTTGCAACCTTCCCTACTAGCTTCTAACAAAGTCAATGGGGGAAGCCTGATTTGCTTAACAACTGCAACCAGTGCTTTTTTTGTAAAAGAAAAAGGTGCCGGAACTCACACATGTCATACAACCTGCCTTGCCTAACCTACAAGGTTCCATCCAAAAAAGGTGCCGGAACTCCGTTCTGAGCGTTCTATGAGGAAAAAAAGCCCTGACTGCAACAATTCACCTAACATCTGTGGTAAAAAAAGGTTGTAAAATCAGACCTGACTGATTTAGCAGGTACCTTGCTTAGCAACAGAAATTCTGGGCCCAATTGTGGCTGTAAGTCAAGGACTACCTGTACTATCTAAGGACAATAACAGAAAGCATAACTTCGCCCTTAATTAAAGTCTGGAACTAAACATCCTCATTATTTGAGGAGGAGTAATAAAATGTGGTGTTAATGTTCAAATCTGTCTTCAAATTTTACAGATATGTAATTTTATCTAGTTAGTACAGTTGATGTTTATAAAGTATTTTTTTCCTGGGCCACATCACCAATATTTTTAAATCACTGGGTTAGTTTCCAAATTCTGCTAAGCCATTTTTATTTTATTTTATTTTATTAAACTAGTTTTACCTTAATACACTATCGAATCCCAGCCACTGTAAAATGGTATATTGTTTAACATTAAGTACATACTAAACCAGAACGCTTCATTCAACAACACATAGTTAAAACAAACATGGCTTAGAATGTATTTCCTTAAATTAATGTTTTATTCTGTATTCTGTACAATATTCTGTTATCGCTGCTGACGATCTTCTTGAATGGTCACGTTCTTACCCTGTATCTGCTTTCTGCTTTTTTAACCAAACCAACATTTTTTTTTAAAAAGCACTCCAAATCATCCATACCTTACAGCCTCTCTGTAGTAGCTGATTGCAGCACTTTGATTGCCATTATCAGCTAAGTTTTTGCCAACATTATAATGGACCTGAAAGCAAAGGTCAGAACCATATCATTCTAGCCAGTGATATTCTTTCAATGCATATGACTTTTGGTTTACAAAAATTTGATTTGGACAATTACAACAATTTTAATAAATGTGTATTTTTTTATTCTTGTATTTTAACATGATGCTTGGTATGCCTATTAAAAAAACAGATTATTATGCAAGAGGCAGATGTAATTATCCTTACATCTAAACAACAGCTAAGTAGGAGAAAAAAAAGCGATACAGTATTGAAAGAGCTCTTAGCTTTAAGTATAGAGGCTCTGGTCCCCAGCCATATATCAGGAACACTTAATAAGACCCAGAGCTTATCTTCACCCACCACCACTTTCAATGCTTAAAAGCTCAAAGGTATTTTTCTATCAGATATCCATGCCGCAATTTGTTGGAGAATGAAAAAAAAATTCTCAATGGTTAATTGGTTTGGGTATGGAACCTGTTCTTTGATAATGGAAATGCTATTCAGAAAGTGACTATTAAGATCGCATTTTGATTACACATCTAAGTCAAATAATTCCCAAATGAAAATCAAACTGATGCTGATATTGTCAATTGGCTGGAATGCTTATATCAGAATTAAATTTACTATATTTTCAATTTGCTCTATAATTGCACTTTTTCATGTAGTCAATCTCAAATAAATATTATGGTTTCAAAATTAAATGTAAGAATTACAGCCTTTGTAATTAAAAAAACAAAATTAGGAGTTACATATTTAAGTTTTGTGATTAGAATGGATTGCTTTCTGCAACAAATGTATAAAAGACTTAAGTTCAGCTGTGTGTTAGAATACAGTCTATATATTTTCACATTTTGTCTTGGTGGGAACTGTACTCCAAATTAAACTGAAAATGGGTCCCCTGTTTCAAGAAATATTAAAACATAATGCCAGATACTATAAAAATGTATTATAATTACTTCTATATGCCCATATATCTACAGAACACTATGGGAAAAATCGAATGTTGGATGTGACAATCTAAGCAGAATACTAGTTCTTTATAGAACTGACTTTTTTTCCCTATTTTGAATTGATTTACAATATTACATTTTGTTCATATTGAAGCTTATATTCCAGATTCTCTCTCATTAACCTGCCTTTTGACATATTCTAGAGGAAGACTTAAGATAGAAAAGTAAAAGTTCCATTGCTCACATTTTAGACATAAGCAACTGTAATGAGAGGAAAATGAACATTATATAACATTTGTGCCTGGCGAATACATATATAATTAACAGCTTTATTAACAACATCCAGTTGTTTTTAGTAATGCAGAAAATCAGGGATAAACCCAATTTTTGAAGAAGCACCTCTGCACAAATAACACAAATTCTGAATTTTCTGCTACCACCTTGTGCTCATAAGTAAATAAATAAACCATTTTACTCCTAAGGATATTAGTTTAGGAATTGTTAAGCTTAGAAGTAAAACAGCATAATTTATTCATGGATCCTTCCTATGAGCAGAACATTCAGATCGAAAAATGTATAAAACAGCATTTGAAGTTGTTGGTCTACATGACAAGGGATATGTATGCCTCAAAGCCACATGTTCACTGGATTTATTACTCTTCAAAAATGCTATGCAGCTGGTCACTGTGTGCCACACACCACTTCATCACAAAAGATCATGTAATCCTCAGAGTTTTTTACCTAACTCAGACATCAACAATAGTCAAATTAATTCTAGTGATGGAGAAGCAAAAATAATTTAAGGCCTGAAGGCAATGCTTTAATTCAGGCATGATGGCCATGGCATTTCAGAAATCAAGATTGTGCTAATTAGTGTGCCTATATCCAATCAATAAAATTAGGTGTGACATCGTCGCTAAACACGCAATGAAGATGTTCTTGTTTTCCTACTCAGCAAATATAATTCTTATTAGCTATCGCTAACACAGCAACTGTATCACTAAATAGGACTTGAAGCATTGTTTACTACTTATTATAAAAACGGTTTTTATGTGACCTTGGATGTTTTATAGAATGTATAGGATTTTTCTTCCTATGGTCATTTTTCAATTAGGAAATGAAGTAATAAAATCTATACAGAAAACAATTGAACTAAGACAAATCATTAGGAATAAATACCTTCACTAAATGTTTTCATTATTAAAACTGCTGATATAATAGAAAATAATCCCAAGGTGATTGTGCAAGAAGGCAAATACCAGAAATGATAATTATTTACAATAATAGAACAATAGAATTACTATTTTTAGAAAATGCAAAAGCTTACTTTGGCATTCAGTGGACAAACAGACAAAGCACTTCTAAAAAGCTGCTCCTCCGATCTCCATTGGTTACTACGGATGATGGAACGCCACACATTTATCAATAAGAGACCCAGAAGAGCAGCAACCAACAATTTCTTGAGAAAGAAGACACACATTAAAAATCTCAGCTTTTACATCTCTTTTCCATTTTCTCAACCGTTAGGATAATGTTGTTTGTACCTTTTTGTTAGCTTGTTTACACAACAGACAAAATCCGTATGTAATCAATATGCAGTAACCAATACTGGGGAGATAGGTGACTCTCTCGGCAACAACAAACCCAACTCTAAAAAATAGGTTACTTGCAGGAAGAAAAGGAATGATGAGAAATCCCAATCCCAGGGTAAGGATTCTGAAATGCAGAGGAAAAAAATATTTTACAACATGTAATAAAACTCTTACTACATCATGGGGGAAAAACACATAGGCTTCTCAGCATGGTCTTTAATTTCCAGTATTAAAGGATTACAAACCATTTAGAAAGAAATGATTCAATCTAATAATTCTAACTATGCAAGGTGAAGATCGAAACTATTCTCTTTATTTTGAAGAAATATTTTGTTACCTCTGTAGAAGAGCTCTACAGGATGACTGCTATTTAACTATGACTTTCTCAGGTTTATTACAAGATATTTTGCTTTTTTTTAAAAAAATAATCATGGACCATGGCTCTCTGTTTTGGTTTTTTTTCCACCATGTCAATGCATAGGATTTCAGATGACAAGACACAACAACAAATACAGTTGCTGCCTAAATACAGTTATTTCCTTTTAATGTTTCGGGGATATTAAAGACTAGTCCTAGATATTTCCCAGGAACATGCAGTGCTGCATATCTGGAACAAAACACATGTTGATGGCTTAGAAAAATATCAGTATCAAGAAAAATATAAATATCCAAACATAATACAGTAAAGAAAAATATCTAAGATATCTGTAATAAAAAAAATCCTTTCCCTTGCATGATTAGGACAACCCTACCTTGCAAGTTTGTTTGAAACTATACGATGTACAATGAACCATTCAAGCACTGTGATGCACATAAGATTATTATTTTTAAAATAATTCTTGTTTTAAAAATTGCAATCTGAAACAAAGTAAGTGCTCACAGAAAACGTCTAATCTGAAGCCCAGTCCTTTTTGTCAATTAAAACAAGTGCAAATGAGAGAATAATTACTGATTATCTAATCATCACAGAAGTGTACCTTAATACTTCTACAGAAATCATTTAACAATTCAATTCTGTCAAACAACTTTCATTTGTTTAAAATGACAATATGTTTTTCCATTACTTTCCCTGGATCTGTTTATCAACAAAAGAGTAATCATCCTGGGGCAAAATTCCATTTAAAACTAACACAGCCAATATCAATAATTATTTTTTTAGTTTTGCCAGAGGAAAAGTGTTGAAAAACATCACAGATCAATTCTACGTTATTCTGAGCACAAATTATTTTTTTACCTCCTACAGAGTTAAAGAGCTCAAAATGTCCTCTCACAAGGAAGATAAGGCATTACTTTCCCCTTCAGGTTTTCTTCTCATGGCCAGTGGCAATAAAGATGGGCCCTAATTAGGAGGGTGCTGCTATAAATATTTATTGGCGCTGCATTTGCTAAAGAATATTGATTCCACTAATTCCACAAAGAGTGGCGCTATATGTCATGCAATAATGTCTTACCAACTTAGGAGAACCTTAACATGTTGACCCGCATTTACCTTCTCTTCTGGCCATCTTTCGAACCCAAAGCTTGGCACGCCAGCACAATCAGGCACAGCCAAAGAAGCACCAGGGCAATTATTCTCCGGTCACTGACTGACTTAATAAGGGGCACGCAGCCCATTGACCAATCAAAACACAGCCACCAGGGACACAGCAGCAGCCAAGCATTCAGAGAATAGTAGTAATTATAATTTACAGCCTGTCAATGAAAGGGAAAATATGTGTGTGTGTGTGTGTATATGAGGTTGTGGGAATATCAAAAACAGGAAGGGGAAATCAACATTTCACAAATGAATCTGAATTTCAAGGAAACATCTTCTGCTATTTAAACTGAATCAAACCAAAGAGATTTCACAAGACTCAACCAGCTAGTGAAATGTAAGTAAAATAATGTTATCTTGATGTGATCAGAATGACCTTGCAGGTCAAGATGATTACAGTTCCTTGGAAGGTTAGGAAATAATGTATGTATAAATTAAAGGTCCTCATGGAAAGTTTAAAATTCAAGTTGGCTGTTATGACCACACAACTGGAGCCAAGCCTCTTGTGTATATGTTATTAAAAGGGGCACCCCTTCAATCTGGGGGAGGTCACCTCTGTTTTCGTTTCTTTGATTCCAACCCCTCCTCCCTGCAGGCCCTGATATGAACTTATGAGATCTACATGAGAACTACATGAGATCCTGGTCCAACCCAGCTTCATACTGTCTATTTTGATCAGCAACTATTTCCAAGACCCCTGGTAGACATTTTTCCCCCTAAACTATTATTGGCATAGTTGGAAGTGAACTCAATTGGGAACTCAATTTACACAGTACATTCACTGTGTTACTGCCCTGTGCCACTGTCTGATCTTTCCAATAATCATTAATGTTGGCAAAACCCCATTTTTTCCAGCTTACCCTTACAAAAGGACTGGTTGCAAATGAAGCTGGGTTATCCACTTCTGTAAATGGTGGAGGCCCTGTGCCCATAATTTGCCAGCGGGCATATAGAACAGTGGCTCCTCCAGATAGCAAAAGAATCATTCTGAAAAGAAGTCCTTTTCTAAACACCACCAGGCCCTATGAAGAAAAAGGAAATAATTATTAAAAAAAGAAATCTTAAGTTATTAACTGCTTTTTACTCTTAAAAATAGAAAACAGAGCAGATAGGTATGCATAGACTGGATAGGAATGAGAAAAGTTAACTAGCTCTCATTAAAAATAATTGTAACAGCCATTAAAATAACCAAGATTGCGGGAGAATAACAACCATCTGAACATCTTGCACGCTCCACAGGGGAACCCCAAGGTTTTTGGACAAATCATGGTTTAAAGGCTTCCCAGAAAGCTAGTAGGGATAGATGGTTTGAATCATGGCCCAAATTAAATTCCATAGCTGTATAAGAATAACAAAGTGTGGGAGGCATCTATCATTATATACAGTATTTTGCCATAAGATATTGAAATGCAATTCCTCATTATAGAAACATCCATGTAGGTGTTACTGCTGATTGAATTATGTTGGTGTCATTTGATTTTATTGATCTGTACATTTATGCACTGGCTTGATAGTTGGTAGTATAAAATGTCATTAAAAACAAGCATTCTGTTTTATAGTACTGTACCACAACAAGAAACATTAAGAAATAATTCTATAAATTTCAATGCTTATCTATCTCACAAGCTTAATAACAGAATAAAAGATTCCACTTTTATTGAAATCAACGGAGAAGTCTTTTGGAAGGAAATTTGGTGGAAATATTATGTTAGCTTGCTAAGGTTTTTTAAAAATTATTTAGCGTTACTTTCTACATGTATCAATAAACTTATTTCAGATATGTCAATGTGAATGTATACAAACCTATATAGTATTGCCATTGCTTTACCTGTTCATAATTTGAAAAAAAATATTTTTACACTTTGGTAGATATTTAAAATACTTATAGCTGTCATGTAACAAAATTTAATAGTAGCCTGGAATGATATTTTTAATTTTATTTGACACAGAATAACAATGGTGTTTAGTATTTGACATTTATAGTAGACATTCTATGATATTTTGAATTTGTTAGATGACATGCAATCTTTATGATATCTGGCAGTTATCAGATACTATTATTTACCGTGTTTGATAACTGAGAAAACAACAAATTAAACAAGGAAGAAAGCCAATATTACAGTAACAGTCAGGTTTCAAAAGCTGTGGACAGATGTCACATTAAAGCTTTGATACGATACTTAATTTGGTGCTTTTTAAAAACATTCAGCCATATATAATCTTTAATTTTTTTACTGTTTATTAAACTTGCCCCCTTATTGGTCATACAATATGACTGAAGTGTGAGGTAAAATAAAATATGCAGTGCTGTCAGATATCTTGGTGAGAATACAAGCCACTTAATTGAGATGGCAATGTAGAAATTTGATGAAAACAAACAAACCTATTTGATGACTTCCATAAGGGCAATCAGAGTAATTTTTGCAGAGAAATCTCTCCTACGCTGTCTTCCTCTACTGTTGCTTTCCAGACGTTTTGGATTTTAGTTCAGAACTTTTATATCCAATCTATGTGTACATTTATGGAAAACCTTGCTTCTTACAGTATATGTGATGCCTAACTAAACAGGGATGTATAATATTATTCCTTGCAAGAACTTCTCAGCTATATTGAAAGATCCAAAGAAATCTATTGTGGGTGTTGGTATATGTATTTTATTCCTAAATTTAACATTCTGCTTCCAACTATCATTTTATTTGGAGGTGAATTCCACTGAAATAAATGGAAACAATGTGCTGAAAGCAAGACTAGAATAAGCAAGAGATTTATTTAACTGAACAGCATTTTGTGATAGCCTAGTTTTAACATGATGTCCTTTTGAATAATGAAATACAGTATTGCCATAAAACTTCTGAATACCTTCTTATGACAGAATTCTGTATTTCAGGTTGCAAAAACTATCCTAATTAACCCACAATCGTGAGGAACAGATGAACTGTTCTCTCACTTATAGCATGATGTATCTACAATTAAACCGAAACAATAAGACACTAATTATTGTTTTGACATGGAAAATTTAGGTTGAGCTCAAGACAGAGAGACTCTGAAAGGATATAATTATAGTATTCTGGCAAGACGCCACTTAATCAATATGATCAAGTACAGGCAGTCCTCGACTACTACAATTGAGCTCAAAATTTCTGTCGCTAAGTGAGACATTTGTTAAGTAACTTTTGCCCCATTTTTCCACCCTTCTTGCCACAGTTGTTCAGTGAATCATTGCAGTTGTTAAGTTAGTGCTGTTATAACTTTAAACAGTCCCTAAATGAATTGTTGCAAGTCAAGGACTACCTGTAGTTTTAGTAGCATTCACAGTCATGATCAAAGAATATTATGCAATATAAAGGTGGCCCATTAATCATTTGGAGAAATATTCTTTTTTTGAAGGAACTGTTCTAAATAGTATTTGATTCCAGTATTTTCATTTATTAAATTCAAGAGCAGTTTGTCACATTGCTCTAAGGATGTTAATGTTACAACATTTAATGCTAACATTTAAACACTGATTATATGAAAAGATGTATAGGTATTCCTTGAGAAATAACAGGCCACTAATGATGGTTCAAAGTTACAACTATTACCCCAAAACTACACACGACTCTGTTTCAAATTTATGACAGCTGCAGTGGCCCTGCAGTCATTCACCCTTACAACAGACCAGGGGGATGCTGCAGCTAGAGCATCCTCTCTCTCTCTCCCCCCTCCTGCCCTGACAGGACCCTGAAGCGCTCCAGCCTGATTCTCCCAAGCCTCTTACAGAGAGTAGTCTATGGTCTAGCATTTAAGTCCTAGCTGGACTCTACAGACAGTTAGATGGACAGCTAAAGCTTGCAAAGATCCAGCGTCCTCCATTTTGTTGCACAAATTTCTAGTCAGCTAACTTTTGGAGATGAAGGGTTTCCCCTCCTCCTCCAATTCAAAGGAAAAGGGCTGCAGAAAGATTTTCTCTTTTTGCTGGCTTCCTTTCTCTATTCTTTAGCCTGAGTCAAGATAAGGTTTTTAAAAGGGATGGAGAGTGGAGGGCAGAGTCACAAAGTTTAGTTTTAGCATCTAATTTTGGGCGGGGGAAATCAACAAGCCTGTCCCTCCCATCTTTTATTTTTGTTTATTGAAGAAATGTGGCTTTCTGTGGGAGGGAAGGGTTTAAGCAAGACAAAGGTTTTGGGAAGCTCATCCTGAATCTGCTGCATTTTATGCTGGAATGGGACAACTTGGCGCAGCCAACTCACTGCGGCCAACTCACCACAGCCAACTCACTGTGGGACAACTTGCTGTGGGATAATTTAACAATTCAATTTAATTATCTAAAATAAATAAAAACTATTTTAATTTTTTTCATTCACATTTCATTTTGTCCCTCCTTTTGCACCCTTTATTTGTTCTATTCCACCATTTCTTTGATATTAGTGTAACTCTTGTTCTGCAGCGAGATGGCCACAGCAAGTTCACCATGGCAAGTTGGTCATGGTGAGTTGACTGTGGCGAATTGTCATGGACCCCTTTTATCCAGGGCTGCAAAGTTGTCCTGTAAAAGCCAGACCCGGCATAAAAGGGGCCTATGACAACTCACCACAGCCAACTCATCATGGCCAACTCACCACAGGACAACTCACTGAGGGACAAGACTTACGGCCAGCTGATGGGAAGCCAGCTGATGGGTGCAAAAAGCTTTGAAAGGCTAGGGCACTGGTCCTTTTTTGCCCCAGAAAGGCAGGGCACCTTGGCAGGAGGAAGGACAGAATTTAGGAAAGTGTCAAGCGAGAGTAACCATGAAGCAAGATGGTTCAAATTTATACAAGTTTATTGCATGCTAACACTCTCTACCAGAACCTGAACTACTAACGACTGAAGCAAATGGCAATAAATGGGGGTCAACGGAATTCAAGATGGGCTAGACTTAGATCACTTGTGGGTGCAAAGTGGCTCAAGACTGATGATGTGCTTGGCCCCTCCCTTGGGCTCAGCCTGGTCATCTCCTACAGAAAGGCAGGTGCGCTCAACTTTTTCCTTCCCCATTGTTTCTGTCTGGCAAGACAATCAGCTGTGTGTTGGTATGCAAGCCAACAAGGGGCGGGAAGTGTGGGCTTGTGCCTGCACTAGGCTTCCCAGGATCTCCCCCACCCCTGAGCTCCGCTTAACAACCTGTGCATTCGTTTAACAAATGCACAGGGAAAGTAGGGATGGCTGGTCATTACTTGAGGCAGTTCATTTAACGTTGTCCAGACTTCTAACCCTAATGGGCAGGCTCCATTACAGTCATAACTCAAGGACTACCTGTATCTCATACAATATCTTATTCAATCTAACAATGAACTTACCTCTACTGACTTGTCCTTATGAAGTATCTTCAAAACAACTTCCAAAATATTGAGCCTGTTGACCACGACAACATCAAACAGAGCATTTAAACCCTAAAAATACAGAGAACAAAGTAAGAAAGAGAGAAAGAAGGTATGTATATGAAAGAAGATAATGTTATATGATTTAAATTATTTTTGTGGTTGTGTGCATGGGATGATCCAAAAATAAAATCAATTTTATTTAGTAGTGTTTAGAATTTGATACGTATGCAACCTCATTCTCAGTAGTATAAAAGTTGTGAAGTCCAATCTATCTATTTATAATCAGAAATGTCCTGTTGAGTTTAGAGGGACTTACTTTCAGATGACACAGGAGAGAACTGTAGTCTTAGTTATATGAGATGTTGAACATAAAGGGGAAGTGTTAAATAAAAATCCACAACTTGTGTAGCAAATAGAAACTGATATTCAGGAAGAATCTCTTTTATCCAGTATTAAGGGCTCGCAACGTATCTGATAATTCAGTTAAACTTTATTTATAACCATAAAAACTCTGACCTCTGCTGCATATATGAGATTATTCCCTATTTTGCAGGAAAACCATCTTATACATTTGTCTAGAGGAATTTAACACATTCCAAACATAATATAATTTTTACAATTTTACTTTGGAGGAAACTCCAGTTTTATGCAAGTGTGGTTTGTTTCAATCAGTTAGTAAAAAGGTTTGATCCTAGTTTAATCTAAATTTGGATAAACAAATGACTATTTCCCAAATCTGTAGATAATATAAAAGATCTGACTGCGGTCACACAAAAAGCCTTCCTTCTCTTCAAAAGTCCATAGCTTCAACATTAGTAAATCATTATTTAGTAATGGGGGTCAGGAGGTTAGTTGAGCCTGTGAGGTGACGCTGATTTACTGTTGATTGGTGTTGTGCTCAATTGCCATTATGTGTTTATTATATTGTTATTTTATATTGTGTGTTTTTAACTCTATCTTAGCTACACAGAGTTGCTATTTTAAACTGATTAAAATATACAATAAATCCATAATTCTTGTGAATGCTTTGGATTACCCAGTAACTGCTGATTCTGAATTCTGGATCAATCTGGAAATTGATGCTGGCATTGTTGAAAAATACTAAATAATGGAAGACTAATGCACACAGACACACAAAACTGATAGATGAATCCAGTCATTTGTGACTTATAAATCATTTATATCACAGCATACTAATATGATAATAGAGTTATAGGTATTTCCTACAATGCAAGTTTGGTACTTTCTAGGCTATATGATGTTTTATAATTTACTGCTCAACATCCTAAGAAAAACATTTTTCTTCACATATATCAAAACTTTTACAGTTTTTGATATGCAATGCTCAAATCTCATAATAAACTTAAATTATTATTTTTTCACTTCAAATCATGTAACTCAAATATTTCTGCAAGCTACAGATCATGAAATGAATGCACTATTGGAATCATATTAATATGCACAGGAAAATGTCCATTATTTTCCAGAAAACCCAAATCTTTACCAATATAGCCAACCCATGATTAAATCAAATTATGGTTTAGTACAGTGTCTGGTGATTCACGACAGCAAGGATAATAATGAATAAAGGGAAGTAGCAATGCACCCTTTGAAAATGTTCATAGCAAAAGAAAGTTGCTGAAATTGTAAGAAATCCTGAGTAATATTGAAACACAGGAAATGCGTCTTTCTGTACAACACTGTAGTTAGCACTGAACTGAGTTGCCAAGAAATGTTAAAATTACCAGTATTGTAACTCCTTGTTCTTTGCACAGCATTGCCATGGTGCCAAGGAGAACACTCAACAAAACCCAACTGATGGAGAACTGGGATCCTTCTTTATCTATCAATTTTAAAAGAAAAGACAAAAGAGAAAAAACTGACAATCTATACAGATCTGTAGAGAATTAACACAGGTAGTTATGATTGCAAAATATAACAATATATAGAGTTGTAATTATTTACCATTAAAATGATGTTTTTTCTTTGTATATTTTTCAATTTTCACGTGTTTTAAAAAGCACTTTCAATGTGTTTTTTCTTTTCTTTGAGAGCGTGTATGGATTTATTACATCTTTGTTTTATTTTTACCTTTTTATTAATTTAAAAGGGCTCAAAAGAATAAAAAAATGTTTTCGTTTTGTAAACTAAATGTCTAAAGGATATGGTTCTCTTGTTATGTACTTAATATTTTCAACCCAAGTAGACAACACGTTGGCTTGTTTTAAAATTTCTTTTAAAAACAGCCACAGTTCCTGACTTGGCTACTTCTGTGGAATGGATTTGTAACTTCTGAAGTGTCTTCCTAAGCAAACCCACCTGATCTATATTCACTTACCACCATCTTAATAAGTAAGCAAGGAAGATAATGACAACACATTGATCCTGATATTCTATAAAAACCCAAGATTTAGGTTGCAGCACTCAAAAACAATAAATGTAGCTTTCGCGTCTCAATCCTCGAAAATGTAAAGCAACAAGAAGAAGTGCCAATTATGACTCCAAAGATACACAGATGCCAAGTGTGTTAATCAGTTTAATGAAGCACACATTCTACAACTATGCTGTTTCTCCCACCATGATCTCCTGTCAGAGAATGGAACTCATTTGTGGTTGGCACCTGAACCTAGTTTAAACTGGTACACCATATTGTGGGAAGGCATTCTGCCACCCTCAGCAGATGGTCGCAAGCTTGATGTATGCCAAAGATTTGCAGCAAGCATTTGACTCCTGTTCCAAAAGATACAATGCTCACAAGCGCTTCTGTCATTTTATAGAAGAGAATCTAGTTTACAGAATTTGATTATGTTCATACTGTAAGATTGTGAAGTTTATACATTCACTTTATGTTTCAATGAAGTCGTCCTGAGACAGAGGTCTATTTAGATTGCAAGCTCGGCTGAACATCTATACCTGAAGCTTTTTACTATGTTGAAAGTCTGTAACTTGCAGTCTAAAGAGACTGATTAAATACAGATAGTTCTCAATTTATAACCATCCATATAGAGACCATTTAAAGCTACAACTACAATGAAAAAATGTGACTTACAAGTGTTGCAGTCACATGATCAAAATTTAGATGCTTGGCAACTGACATGTATTTATGACACCTGTAATGTCCCCATTTGCAACCTTCCCAGCTGACTTCTACAAGCAAAGTCAATGGTACAAGCTGAGTTCGCCTCATGATTAGCTTAACAATTGCACTAATTTACTTAACAATCATGGCAAAAAGGTCGTAAAATGGGGTGCAACTCATTTAACAATCATCTTGTTTAACAAAAGAAATTCTGGTCTTAATTGTGATTGTATTTTACTTGTTGTTTTTTTTAAAAAAAAGAGTTAGATATTTTTTAATCCTTCTGGCTTGACAATAGGGTAAGCAGAAAGAGTGGGGCACATGAGGACCACCCTGATCCTTTACCAGCGTGCTAAAGATCATGCTAAAAAAATGTGGTCATTTATGTATCACTTTGATTTTTCATTCCATTTTAATGTCCTTTTATAACATTATGTTATTTTAAGATGTTATTATTTGGGCCATGTTATAACAACAATTTAAAAAAAGAATGAAAGTTTTTCTTTCATTAACATGAACAAGTACTAGTCTATTTGGTAGCCTCGCTCCTCCTAATGAAAATAATGTTGCATCCTATTTTTCTTTGGAAGCGCAAAACTGAAGCCAGTTGCTTCTTCCCTGTTTGAAAGGAAAAAAAGGGCAGCATAATTTTTGATTGCTAGAGGGAGCTATCACAGTCATAGCTTCCTCTGCTAGCATCAGTATTAAAATGCTGCAGGAGTTTGTCTTTCATTTGAGTCCTTGCACAGGTAAGGGAAAGAGGGAATGGAAAGAGGCTGAGGTAGACATCAAAGGCTGCTTTGATCCTGCTTAAGCATTAACACTAACTACAGCTGAAGCCTAATTGTTGTGTGAAAAACTGGAAATAAGACATTGGGTAGCCCACCTTCCTCCAAATAATAAAAGAGGTAGCAAAGTCAGGGATTCCTGTCTTTCCTAGCACCAAGTCTGAACCCAACATTTATTTTCTAGGCAAGGAGATGAGTCAGAAAACACAGAACAGGAAAGCTCAAAGAAGCCTAAGACATCTTAACTAAGTGTTAGTACACAATATCATATGTATACCATATAATCCATGGGTACATAAAATGTAGGCTATATATATATATATATATATGGGACGCGGTGGCTCAGTGGGTTAGGACGCTGAGCTTGTCGATCAGAAGGTCGGCAGTTTGGCGGGTCGAATCCCGAGTGCCGCGTAGCAGAGTGAGCGCCTGTTACTCGTCCCAGCTTCTGCCAACCTAGCAGTTCAAAAGCACGTAAAAATGCAAGTAGAAAAATAGGGACCACTACGGTGGGAAGGTAACAGCGTTCCGTGCGCCTTTGGCGTCTAGTCATGCCAGCCACATGACCATGGAGATGTCCTCGGCTTTGAAACGGAGATGAGCACCGGCCCCTAGAGTTGGAAACGACTAGCCCGCATGTGCGGGGGAACCTTTACCTTTACACACACACACACACACACACACACATATATGTGGAAGTTTAAAGCAGGAGTGTACAACCTTTGCAACTTTAAGACTTATGGACTTCAACTCCCAAAATTCCCCAGTCTGCATGGAGAATTAAGTCTGCAAGTCTTAAAGTTGCTAAAATTGGACACACACACACACACACACACATATATGTGGAAGTTTAAAGCAGGAGTGTACAACCTTTGCAACTTTAAGACTTATGGACTTCAACTCCCAAAATTCCCCAGTCTGCATGGAGAATTAAGTCTGCAAGTCTTAAAGTTGCTAAAATTGGACACACACACACACACACACCACTCTAAAGGCATGTACACAAGTATTCCCAGAGTTAGTTAGCTTCTTTAAAAGAGTATCAGCATGGAGAAGTGGTGGGTTTTGTCTATGTTTGGAAACTAAGCAGATTTAGACCTGGTTAACATTTGTTGCTATTCCAAGACTGTATGCTAGACTGGAAATAATAAAAAAAAACATCCAGAAGAAAGAAATGGTAAAATGTTTCTATGAGCCTGCCCAGAAAATGGCACTGGGACAATTATTAAATTGACTCAAGTGTGAAAATAAAAGCAAAACTGAAGTTTTCCCCAAACAAAGTAAAACTTATGTTGCAGCATAAGTTCTGAAAAATCACAGGAAATTTCTGTGCATAATAGTGCAATTTTTTTGACTCCTTGTTGCCCAAATTTCCACGATTCTTCCAACCAGTCATTGAAAAATCAAGGGTGTCTCCAGTTAAAATATTGTTAACTCATATGCAGGTGAGTTGGGAACACAGGTGAGATAGACAAAGTAACATTTTGGACATGCTGAGTTCTGAAAAGAAACTATTCCTGAGTCTTCAAATTCAGGCATTATGTTGATGTTTATCATCAAATGGCATAGCTTACCCAAAAATATTCAGGAGGAAAAGTACTTACTCTCTTTAAATGCTTTGCAGTAGCCAAGAAAAGATAACAAAAAGAATAGGGCACACAAGAGGTCTGCTCTGCCAACGATCCCTGCAATCTTAATAAGGAAACAAAGAAGAGTTTAGCGTAGTAAATGAGCCTCTTACACACCATTGAGACAACAACAGTCTTTTAAATTAATGCAACCATCCACACCAGAATTTTGGGCAGAGTTTTCCCAATTTAATCAGAGCTCTCAAGACTGAGAACCTTTTCGTTTCAGTATGACTTAATGAAATGCTTTGTCCCCTCCCACTTCACTAGGTGATCCTAACTAGAATTCAACTATTCTCATAAGAAGGACAGAAGATTCAACAATTTGCAAAATCCAGGGACTTCTGCAACTATGAAACGCTTTGGGGTTCCATGTTAAATTTCATATACCAATCTAAGTGATCTATGCCTCTTCCTCTCAAATATGCAGTGAAGTGTGAAAATGAGTTTGTTTTTAATCAAAGATGTATACCAACTAATCCAATATTAGAGAAGCCTCACAATTTCAACATTAAATATGTTTTCATTTAATTATCCTTAGCAAATGTCTGCAAGAAACCTATATATCATTTTCAAATGTTTGTGTCTATGTATGTGTGTGTTTGTGCGTACATAGTAAAAATAATAGGCATATCTTTTTGTAATACTGTGTTTCCCCGAAAATAAGACCCGGTCTTATTTTTTCTTTTGCCTCCAAGAAGCACTAGGGGGTGTCTTTTCCATTCACCTCATGGCGATGGCACCGACAGCCCTGCCCAGTCAGCCCACTTATTCTGCGGCTGAAGAAAGGCCTCTGCAGTCGAGAACCGAACTATGGATTGAATCGATAGCTCGGTTCACGGCTGCAGAGGCCTTCCAGAACGGCCTCTGACTGCAAAGTGCAGGCCTGAGCTCCGTTCTCAGCTGCAGAATGAAGCTGCTCCTTCGACCACAGAAGAAGTGGGCCAGCAAGGCAAGTGTTGATCCATAGGAGCCTGGCTGCAGTGGTAAGTTCCACACCAGCTTGATTGTTAGGCATGCGCCTCACCCCAAAACTAGGGCTTATTTTGGGGGTAGGGCTTATATTAGGACCACCCCAAAAATCAAGCTAGGGCTTATTTTCAGGGTAGGTCTTACTTTCGGGGGAAACATGGTAGTTTCTCAAGAATGATTATACACTGTAATACAGGTAGTCCTCAACTTACAACAGTTCATTTAGTGACAAAGTTACAATGGCACTGAAAAAAGTGACCTATGACCAGTGCTTTTTATACAGTATATATTAAAAAAGGTGCCAGAACTCACATACGTCATACAACCCACCTTGTCTACCCTACAAGGTTTACCTTTGTAGTTGAAAAAAAAAACCCTTCAATTTTTAGTGTATCTAAAAGACTAGGATTTTGTTCAGGATAATACTATTAAAGTTACCATGCACTGTGTGGCTTTAAATTACAAGAAGGCATTTTATTAATCTTTTGGGACATTTACCATTGGCATACCCATTTAGTTTAATGAGTGGAAATGTCAGCTTTCTATGTGGAATGAAATTGGCCCAATAAAACAAAAATTGGTTCCTTGTAAAAGATTGAATTATTTTTAAGAAGTTGTCAAACAAAGTGGAAAAAATTATATTTGGAATTTAATATGGATATTGACTTGAAACAAATTAAAGTTGAAACTTTGTCAGATTACTTTTAATTTACCTTTAAGTTAAACCCAATTTAATAAATAGATCTGATTAAACCTCATACTGTAGGTCTATCTTTACATCTAACCAATAGATAATTAATATATATTATTATTATTATTAATACATCCAAATCACAAGACATTGGCTTTGTTCTTATTCTTCCCCTCTGCAGTTTGAATATAAAATATAAAAGACTAAAAAGAGATTTTCGTAGACATCCCAGCCTTTGAACTACCCAAGGAATTGAAACAGCAAAGTTTCACTGTCAGGCCCCCTTTCTTTCCTCTCACTTTGCTTCTTTTTAACCTCACATCCACCATCTGTAAGGGAAGGCAAAAGGCTCGCTCACCCTCTTGTGAAAGATGGCCTCCATGTTTATGTGTCTCCTACCACCACCATCGGCTTCCACACCACGTGATCTGACCCAGCCAATCAAGCCATGCTCTGGCTGTGGTGTTCCGGCACCTCATGGCTCCTCCTAGAAGAGGCAGACAGTGCCGGAGGGGACCCCGCTTGCACCGTACCGCCAGCAGGGCATTTTAAAAAACAAATGCGGATAGGAAGGGAAATAATAGGAAAAGAATGCAACTCTGGAAAATCCATCGAAAAAAGGTGCTGGAACTCCGTTCTGGAGCGTTCTATGACAAAAAAAGCCCTGCCTATGACCATTTTTCACAGTCATGATCATTGCAGCATCCCCATAATCATGTGATCAAAATTCAGATGCTTGGCAATTGGTTCATATTTATGACCTTTGCTATGGCCCAAGGTTCACTGATCACCTTTTATGACCTTCTGACAAGCAAAGCCAATTGCAGATTCACTTAACAACTGGGTTACTAACTTATCAAGTGAAGTAATTCACTTAACAACTATGACAAGAAAAGGCATAAAATGCGGAAAAACTCACTTAACAAATGTATCACTTAACAACAGAAATTTTGGGCTCCATTGAGGTCATAAGTTGAGGACTTCCTGTAGTTTTTGAAGACCAAACTCAGATTCATAGAATAAAAGGCCCGGAGGATTCCTTAGAGACCATCTAGCCCAACTTCCTTCCTTTGCAGGAATTTGCTCTCAGAGTAAGTGAGTTAATAAGCTTGCTTATTCTCTGAGTTAGTCTTCTCCAATTGGGGCTATATCCAAATGTATTCTTCAGCTCCCCAAATTTCTCTACTAACATGGGAGGGGGTGGGGAATCTAGGTTGTGAATGGCTATTCAAGGACGTCAGAAACATTTTCAATGGATGACAAAATGATCATAACAACTTACCATTGATTTTTCCTAGGATTTTTTTTAGAAAACCTATCCCACATCCCCTTTAAAACTATTTTCTAGTGCCCCATACAATATCAACAAATAATAGCGTAAATGCACTTACAGCCATTTAAGCTATCACAAGGCATAGAATGATGGAATTGTGTAGCCTAACTATAGTCAGCTATCACAGAGAGAGACAAATCCTTCCTCTCAACAATATTCTGAGAAGCCATGACGTTTTCCCTTCAAAAGACTCAAGGCAGGGAACCATGAGTTCAGAGATGGAGTAGCCTTCAGGTCCACTGGAAGACTGGAACTTCTTTATGGCCCACAACCCACCCTTCTTTGGCCATTTCCTATACTTCTGAAAAACAGCCTGGAGGACACAAGGGAGCATTCAGGAGACATCAATGTCTGTGAATGTTTTTCCCCCCACGTGTATCGTAAAATAGTCAAATAGCCAATTCAATTCCAAGGAAAAATGGAATCTCGCAAAACCCAAAAAAGCATAGGTCTATCACCCAAACCCTGTAGTGTGGTACTAATATGTATGGGACTCACATGTAGCCTCAAGAACAAATGTGCCCTCTTGGTTATCTCTCTCTCTAATTTTACTCCTTGACCTCCTAGATTGACTGAGGGATTTATGTGTAAACCACTGTTTAACCGCTGGAACTTCATCTGATTTGCACACCCAAGAGTTGCAGGTTTCAGAATCACTGTGCTTTCTCAAATAAGAGATCAACACTCTACCTACCCCTTTGAGCAGAACCAATTTCAGATGTAGTTGTCATTAAAAAAACAAAAGCAAACCATTTCATAGCAAGACATTGATTCACATTTGTAAGGGGCAGTCACAGAGAAGACTAGATCATATGTAAAATTTTGAAATGTATTATTACTTCAGGATAGTTTCAAATGTCAAACCCAAAAACATCTGTTAACTGGCTGATAGGGTAAGCAAGGATAGGCAAAATGGTGTCTCGACACCAACATAACCAGACACCATTGGCTCCCTATCTTACCTCAGTTTTATGGAAACACCTATCTTCATTGGCATGTTCCAAATGTGAAATCAGCCCCAAATATTGCTTAGTATAAACAACTGTCACCATCCAAGGACTACTCAACTAACAACTGAATGGTGGCATCAGATTAAGTCTCTGTTCAGACGTGCACTGAATGGCTATCCTCTTCATATGATATGGAAAAATAACCATAGGCCCCCGGCTGCTATCCCAATATTAAAATCTGAGTACCATCTTGCTCCTCGGAGAACCCATAACTGGCTTTGGCTTTGAAGAAACGGATCACAATGGGCTGCTTCTGCCTGAACCACATAAAGATCATATGAACTGTTCCTGAGAAATTTGTTTCAAGAAAGACATTGGATATATCCAATGCAGCACATTTTGGGGGTGTTTAGGTAGGAGATTGACTACCAAGAATTCATAAAAACTAGGGATTCTGCCATACAAGTACTTACACTTTCTCCTAGCAAAATGCTATCATCAATCTCCCCAATTATGGACACACCATGCAATCTTTATGCCAATCAAGATACACTTTAAAAATAAATAATTATATAAATTATCGGCATCTTTTGAAACCAAAATCTCTCTGAGGGATTATAATATACCAGAGCAGGACATACAAGCAAAGAGAGGTGGCAACATAAAATCAGGTATGTTGTAGACAGACACACAAATGGAGGAGTGCATATAAGAAAGGTAACTTGCAAGAATACAAAAGATTAGATGACGGAACCCTGACATTTCTGAGCACTTCTTAACACCTGAGTCATTAGGTACTTACACATTCAGTGTGCACAGGATGTACGGCAAACAGCAAAGCCGCTAGGAGGGAGGATTTGGGGACAAAGTTGAGCCTTCTTCCTTTATTGGTGTAGTGCAGCCCACCCAATAATATTGAGAAGACATCAACAATTAAGACAGAAATAATACAATGGAGTATTATATTGATGATATGAAAGCCCAATGGGTGGAAGCCTCCAGCTAAAAGGTAATTAATCCTATGCAAGGGAAGACAAAAAGAAAACAGTGAAGTTAAAAATAGGAATAAATGAAATTAGAATATGTTAAAATAATCCATAAGTGTGTTTTAGGTGCACAGAGATGGCAGTGCCTGTGTACGGTAACTTAGTATAGAGAGGAGATATTGAAGGAAAGTGACAAACAGGGATGCAAAAAGCAGGCATCTTATCACTTGGCCTAGCAACTAGCACCCAGGGCTGTGAAGCATCAGAGAGTAAGGAAACAGGTTCTTCTCAACCCAGAAATAGAAGATCCTTTTAAGAGTTTTTGTTCCTTTCTTCTTTTTCACATGCTTTCTCCTTTTCTTTTCTTCTTCCCCAACCAGTGATTCAACCTGAGTTCCAGAACAGTTTCTGAGCCACTGTTAGTTAGTACCACTGTTAGGGCAACATTAAAATACTAGCAATCAAGAAGAATGGTTTTGAAGCCAACTGAATACATAAATGGTACACCATGTGTCCTGCATGCCAAAGGTCTCAGGTTTAATCCTTGGCAACTCCAACTAGAAGTGGAAACCTTGCCCCCATCCAATATATAGAAATATGGCACTTTGAATGGAAATGCTGCTATAGTTATAAATAACTATAAATGCTGCCATAAATATAAATACCGGTAAGTAACCTTTCCTTGTTAGATGCTTATATTGGGACTTATCCCAATGGTTTTACAAAGGAAAGCTGGAGATTACTCACTTCTTCCCCAAGAGGTTCTGAATATGTGGATGTGACAGCGACTGTACTATAGCGGACCATATATTCCAATGAGGACTATAACACAATGGCAGCCTTCCAGCCAAAAGAAAAAGGCAAGCACTAATAAAACTACATGTTGTGTTAAAATGTTGCTAATATGGGTGTGGAAGCAAGCACAGTATACTTTTCGGGTTCTTAAGAATCTAGAAATGAGGCCCAAATTTTACTTATGAGATGTTTCTGACTGTAACAAGAGAAGTTATTCTATACTAGAATGGTCACGGTTGAGGAACACAAAATTGTTGTCACAGATTATATATATCCAGATGGGAAAATCAATCTATATTTAGAACACTAAATGGCTTTTTATTTCACTAAATAGACAGCATCTCAGTGAATTTTATCCCCATTAATGACTCTCCCCACACAAAAAAGCAAATTTAAGGTAGCCTGAAATGTCTCACCTGAAAGTCAATACAGTAAGCGGTCGGTAAGATTTGTGGCTTGTATTGCTACTGAGTTTACTCCCCCAAAAATCATGATGCCATAGATCACCAAGTGGGGTATCAGCCCTTAGATCCTGAAAGAACAATGGTTATGTGATCATGTCTCAGAATCTGAGCTCTGAAGTAAATCAAAAGAATTGTTCAACTGGGATTGTGCCTAGTAATGTACCAGTATATAACCCTTTAGAAAGTTAAATCACAACTTTTGGGTTGGAACAACAAACTATGAAACTTATTCAATGACAAAAGAAAAGATTCTGCCAAGTGAGCAATTTCATTTTTATTTCAATGTCTGTAAAACCTTTGGATAAGGTGGGGTAAAACACATTAGCATATAACTGACAGGGAAATAAATAATGTGAAATAACTTTGTCGATTCCACACCACCAGGCAAGGAAGGCAAGAGCATTCCAACTTAAGGAGAGCTGTACCTACCCATGCAGTAGATCTGAGTTTTGATGAAAACTCTCCTCAGCAAGATAGCAGATTGACTCCTATTATTTTTTACTCCTAGAGACCAATCAATCAATCAATCAGAACAGAGCTGAAAGGGACCTTGAAGGTCATCTCAAGCAGGGGACCCTATACCATTTCAGATAGGTCGCTGTCCAGTCTTTTCTTCAAAAGCTCCAGTGATGAAGCACCTACAAGTTCTGAAGGCAAGCTGTTCCACTGGTTAATTGTCCTCACTGTTAGGAAGTTTGTCCTTAATTCCAAGTTGTTTCTCTCCTTGATTAGTTTCCATCCATTGTTTATTGTCCTGCACTCTGGTGCTTTGGAAAATAATTTGACCCCTCTTCTTTGTGGCAGCCACTCAAATACTGGAATACTGCTATTATGTCACCCCTAGTCCTTCTTTTCTCTAGACATACCCAATTCCTGCAACTGTTTTTCATATGTTTTTGTCTCCAGGCCCTTAAATCATCCTAGTTGCTCTTCTTTGTACTTTTTCCAATAAAAGATGATAGCAAATACTTTATTTTAAATTTTTATTAAATAATCGTTGCTTATTCTTATTTTTAAATCTTGCATCTATGATTCTAGCTGGGAAAATGTAGCTGAAGCCACAAAATTACACCAGGAAAGAAAGGAAGTATTGTCTCTTTGAGGGAGATGGGCAGTTCAGAAATGTGAAAAATAAATTTAATTTTAAAAAAAACTACCACCAATTCCTGCCCGTTACAGTTTTGGAATAAATTTGTATAATCAAGCCTTCCCATAGAATTGCCATTATAAGTACGTGTACAATAGTTCTAAATTCATGGGTAGTCTTCCTTTAACTGGCATAGTTTGCACTGGAATCTCGTTCACTGAATGAAGCGGTTGAGTGAAATTCATCCCTCAGGATGTGAAAGGGAACACCTTTGGCAGGGGGTAGGAATGGAGCTCAGATCTCCACCCCAGTGAAGGCGTTCGGCTTCCCTTGTTGAGCAGCTCTTTCAGCCAGTACCCAGAGACAAAAGGGAGTTCTCTTGGCAGGTGGCCACAGATTACAATCTTCCCTCCTCCTGGCTTTCCCATTGACTTTCTGGTGAAACTGGCAGAGAAAGTTGCAAATGAGCGGGGAGTTGGCTTAACTTCTTCTAACATCCAATAAACTTGATATCGATTGATAATGCAAAATACAGTTTCATTTCACCATTATCTCACATCCTGGACATAAACTGCTTCAACTTCTTCCCTCAAGATGACATTATAGGGCATTGCATGCCAAAAAACCAGACAGAAACAGAGTTTTTTCCCCCCACGCTATCACTTTGCTAAACAACTAATTCCCACAACACTGTCTTATGCCCTGGGATGTCAAACCACCTAGTAGGGCTGCATTACTATTACTGTTATCCTTCCCATCTTTCCTATTATCTATTTCCTTAGCTTCTTATGACTATAACTTTGTTGTTTTTATCTCATGATTTATGTTGATTTCTTTTATTTAGTATCCTATTGTTGTGACTCAGGGTCAGCCGGTGGGTTCGGCACCCGGCTCAGATGTATCGGATGACTCAGATGAGGGGGAGGAGGAGGGTGTGGAAGACGAACCGGCTGATGATGGCTTGGAGGCTTTGCAGAGCCCTCAGCCGGGGACCTCTTCTCAGCTGCGTGAGCCCGATAGTGCGGAGGATGATGACCCACAGCTGGCCCTGTTCAAGGACGCCCGACGCAGGAGGCAGTCGAGCAGGAACAAACAAAGAAAGGCTGTGGGACTCCTCGGGAGGAGGCACAGGGAGACCACGCCCTGAACTCTAAATAAAAGGAGTGTTTGGGGAGGGGCTGGTTGCTGAAAGCAACCCTTCCGCTTGAGGATTCAAGTTCCTGTGTTTTTGTTTCTTGTTCTGTTAATTGACTATTAAATCTTGGCAAACGCTTTTCAGCCTTGGACGCTCTCCAGTCTCTTCTGTTTGAATAGGGGTTTGCCTTACTACAAGGCCGGAAGAGGGCTGGTTCAGAACACCTATGACTATCACTGAGTGCTGTATCTTATGATTTATTATTGTATTTTATGATTATAATCATGATTTATTACTTATTACTTGTATGTACACTGAGAGCTTATGCGTGGGAGACAAATTCCTTGTGTGTCCAATCACACTTGGCCAATAAATTATTCTATTCTATTCTATTCTATTCTATTCTATTCTATTCTATTCTATTCTATTCTATTCAATTCAATTCTATTCTATTCATTGGATGTAATTGATGTCTATTGTCTCAGTCCTTGTCATCTGCAAATCCTGAAAGAGAGTTCAAGAATCTTACAGATGGCAACTACCAGTAGTTATCAACTACTGTACCAGTTGAATTCCTGCTGAGATGTTTTCTTAATTGTCACATAACTTGTTAAACTATTGTTATTTGTTCTGAAAATGTGTAGGCCAGCCCTGTACCATGCTGATGAATAACATTAACAGAACAAAGGAGAAAAAATTATTAGGCATGATGTTTCTATTATTGCCAAGGTGAGGTTATATATTCACACAAATGAATATATATGCACATGCACACACATATATATGAAAGAAAGAGGGGCTGACAATGTGTTCCATTCTTTCAGGAATGCATTTGTATACATTGTTTTACATCTAGGTATGTGAACCTCAAGTATCTCTCTGCATCTGGAGTTCTTCCATCCATTTGGTTGTCCTGGGTAACTGTAGAAGAAATCCAGGGATACTTTGTGCAAGAGATAAGGGAAAATTTGGTTACCTAAAGCCTGAAAATTATAAATATCAAATGTTAAATTGGAATATGAATGGGAAACTAAAAATTGGAAAAAATCAATAACAGGACATTGATTGTTTATAAAGATTGAATGTAAAAGTAATTAAGATATGTATAAGCTAAAAATTTATTGATAAATGTAATAATGATGTTTTTACTTAGTTGACATAATAAGAACTGTATTAGCTTAAATATGAGATAGTAGATATTAAGGGAAAAAGAGAGGAAATATTTGATGTTGTAACCAGAGATTTGTACTAAAGATTTTATCTGTTATTGAACTATTGATTAACCCAGCCACCACGTTGCTTTTTAAACACTTAAATGTAAAATTGGAAAATTAATAAAATATTATTTAAAAAAAACAGATCCAGGCAAGAACTAAGACTATGTATTGCCTTCAGAAGCAAGATCCATTTTAGGAAACAAGAACTCAGATCAGAGACAGGCAAGGTAGCATTCTCCAGGTGTTTGGGACTTCAACTCCTGTTAATTTCACCTTTTATGGCCAATAGCAATAAACGGTAAGAGTTGGACTTCCAAATATCTGCAGGGCATCTGGCTGTTTACAACTGATACAGATATTCATTTGGCTATTACTCTCGCTGAAAGTCCTTCCGGTGTGGTTCATGTTACTACCAATACCTTGTTAAGTCCTGGACAACTACACAGAGCTAAACTAATCATTTTCCATGCTGGCTGAAAAATTCTGGAAATTGAAGTCCACAGGTCTTAAAATTGCATGCTTGGACATCCTTGCTCTAGTCATTGATCCAAAAAAGCTTGAGAAGATCCAAGCACTCATCTACTACTACTACTGGGGGGGTGCCGTGAAACCAACAAAAAGGAACATTATCGAGCAGCTGAGATGACGTAAAAAAGGTAAGGATTCATTATGGCCAACACATTTGCCTTTTTGATACACCCTTTTGCCTTCCAACAGATACCCCCACAGCAGGAAGGCCAAGAACTATGTTAGATTTAATTTAATAATAATTTCTATTAAATAAAATCTTTGTGACTACTCCCTACTATTTATTTTCTTCTTCTGTACTGTTAAAAATGATAATTACCTGCCATCTTTTGAAGACATTCTGAGTTTACAAGATATGACTGTAATATTTATAATTAGCAACTGGGAGAAAGATGAAATAAATCAATTTGTTGGGATCCATGTACTATATTTGAAAGCCTTAAAAAGTCTTAATAATTTTATAGCCGTATTTATTCAGAAGCAAATCATAATTTAATCAGTGCATTTCATTGAAAGGTGAAGCACACAGAGCTGTAATTTCTAGGATTTCTCCCCCATATTAAATACTTCAGAGATATCAGGAACATATTACTATATTTGTTCTGCATTAATAGAAACTTTAACAAAAAGCAGCAGGCAGTCTCATTACATCCATAAGGCAGAATGCAAACAATAAGAAATTATTCATGCATGCTCCCCTAAGTATTACAACACCCAGGAATAATTTATTCTACAGTTTATAACCATGGGCTTTTTTCTTTATCTTAATAAATATGAAAATAAGAAAAAGCAAACCAAAAGCTCAGAAAACAGACTGAAATGAAATTCTGGCATCAGTGCAGTTTGCACTGAACCTCTTGTTACTTTAAATAGGGGAAGGATTTTATTTGGACAAATAAGACAATAACCACCTCTGTAAAAATGCCTGTCTCGGTTATATATATATATATATATATATATATATATATATATATATATATATATATATATATATATATATATATATATATATATATATATATATATATATATATATATATATATATATATATATATATATATATATATATATATATATATATATATATATATATATATATATATATATATATATATATATATATATATATATATATATATATATGTGTGTGTGTGTGTGTGTGTGGAGGTCTATCAGCAAACACTCTGTCATTAGATTTTAGTTTTAGTTAATGAGTGTCTACATCAGATTCAATCTTTCTGGGCGTTGATTTGACAGGAAGCTAACCAACAGTCTTATAATGCTTTAGAGATTAAAAATATCCACTGGCATATCCACTTTCAAGATCCAAAGTTCACTTCAACACATGGATTCTTTACAGTGTTTCTTAAGCTTAACAACTTTAAGATGTGTGGACTTCAACTCCCAGAATTCCCCAGGCACTATGTGTGTCGGAACTGCCATCAAACTGCTTCAGCACTGTTTTGCTTAGCTTTGATTTCAGTCTGTCATAAAATGTGGGGAGGGAGAATGGGAAGATAGGAAGGAGGGAATAACAGGAACCAGAGGTGCCATCCAGAGACAACAATGGTGAGATCCAAGGACCCAAGCCTGGGAATGGAATGCGAAACGTCCATCCAAAGAAATGCCAAAATGTGGAACTGTTACCAAAACACCTAATTTGAACATTATTGGACACCACCATGATGACCAAGGGGGGAGGGTCTAACTCTAGGAGAAAGCAAAATTACTGGGGTTGTGCAGGAAATCCTCAGATCTGGCTTTGCTACACTGTAACTACTTGGCTTCAGTAAAAGTATACCTTTCACTACAAATGGAGTTGAGGGTCTTTCTTTCCTGAATATCAAAGCTGAGACAGGCCTGATAATGCATAAAACAGCAGTGTTATCCCTTAGATCAGGGGTGTCAAACTGCCGGCCCATGGGCCGGATGCATCATAGTGAAACCGCGCCCACCCCATTGCCAGCAATGGCAAAAAAGTCACGATATGTCACAACACGTCACATGACATCGTGAGTTTGACACCCCTGCCTTAGATGGACACTAGGTGCTGGTAGCAAGAGTTTCCTATAGAGCACAGAATTTCAGACATGGGGGTTTTGCAATGTTTGGCAATGGGTGAGAAGAAAATTTGTCAATGGGGGGGGGGAAGGAGACTTAAAAATATGGCATTTTATAGCACATGGAACTATCCGCACCATTCTTCTATAAGAAAGCAGAGAGCACAATCCTGAGGTACGCAATACAAATAGTTCCCAACTTACAATGGTTCATTTAGGGACCATTCAAAGTTACAATACTGGAAAAAATGACTTATGACATTTTTCACACTTACGACCACTGCAGCATCCCCATGGTCACATGACTGAAATTTGGGCACTTGGCAACTGGTTCACATTTATGATAGTTGCAATGTCCCGGGGTCATGTAATCACATTTTGCAACCTTCAGAGTAGCAATTCAATGGGGAAGCCAAAGTCACTTAACAACTGTGTTCCCAACCTAACAACTGCAGTGATTCACTACGCTGTGGCCAGAAAGTTCGCAAAATGGCGCAAAACTCACTTAACAAATGTCTCACTTAGCAACACAAATTTTGGGCTCAATTGTGCTCGTAAGTCAAGGACTACTTGTACTTTTTTGTTTGCTGGCTGAGAGAAATGTGCCACAGACACAGACTGTGTTCTTGATATATTTGTTGAATCTTGGAAATGATCTAGGGAGACAATAATGGAACCTGCACAAGCAATGAAGAACAATTGATTAGTTAGGTGTTCTTTCTCTCGCAACTCTTCCTCTAATGCATATACTTTTTAAAGTATTTTAAAGATAAGGTTGAAGAGGCTAAAGTTAAATCGTTAATAAATAAAACCTTTTGACATCAGCCAACAATTTCAGAATATGCATAATAGAATTTCATTTTCAGTTGTTCCCCTCTGTCTAGCATGTATGATGCCAAACCTCCTATTATAGGGCTTAGACTGGTTGCTGGAATTTCTCAAACAACCTACAAAGTTGTCACTTTGTCAAAGCTTGTGCATCCTAAAGCATGTAAGAATACCAATTTTTATTGTGCCAATAAAAATGACATCAATCTTGCAGGTGATTTACTGCAGCAAAGCTTTCTCCAATCTAACAACCAAGGAGTTGGTGTCAAGGGGTTCAGGTCTTATGGATTTCCTGTCAGGAGTCCTATCCATAGAGTTTGGAAGAAGATTGTGCTCAGCTAATTGACCACAAAATTACAAATCTGATCTGACAATGTCGTCTTATACCACATGTATCATTCGAGACCAGCATGGCTCTCTTGCCCTGGCAGTGGGTCTTAAAACTTTTATTCTGTTACAGGAGGCTTCTGATGCCAGGGAACTGAGTTGAGCAAAGTGCTGAAATAACTATTCCTAGTGCCTTTCGTGTCCTTCAGTGTATTCTTATTTTAAACATTACCATTCCTGTACTCTAGATATTTGATGCCAACCAGTTTCTTACTGAAACCTTGAACGGCCCCCAATGTGATAAAATGTTGGCCTTTCCAGAGTATTAATGATAGGAAAAAGGGCCAATGGTACAAGATGTCCTCTTCCCTCTTCATACATAGATACCCTCAAACAAAGTAACACATTTTCTAGCCATTGTAATACTGTAATTAATAACTCAAGCATTGTTTGTTGCTGGAGCATCAGAAAAATTTATCGGTGGAAACCTGAGTTGTAGTCCAATTCATTTTACGATGGCAGATGGTGGAATGCTACACTGATTAGGGCCCCGTTATCTAAAAAAAAAAGATTTCTACCTTTTACATCTTTACTACATTCTTCTTATAAATATAGCAAAAAAAAAAAATCCAAGTAGTTTTGTCTGACAGATGCTGGGCAAATTCTTCCACTGGTTGAGTACTAGCGATGCTCTAGACATCTCTTCTCCCGTCAATTCCTTTGTAAATCAGAGGGAGTGGTGGGATCTCCGAGAAGAGAGAGGTTGCATGGGTATGATCTGATCCAAGGTCTCAGCTGTTCCCTTATTCAAGTGACAACCAAGTCTTCAGATGGATCATGTAGCAGACCAACAGGAACAGCCCTGAGCTCCCTCTAAAGGTCATCCAGGTTCATCATTTTCAGGAACAAACCAATCTAATGGGTACAGCCTTCCTGCAGTGGATACTGGCACTAGGGAATCCCATGGAAATTAGGGGGTCATCTGACTATAACAAAGGAGACACTAAGAATTTGCCCATTTCATATCACATAGCCACTGCTCTGACAGGAACACCTGATCCAAGTATGACCACTGTCTCATGTTTGGCTCTGAATGACCTAGGATAGGCCCATGGTCATCATGTTGGCCATGAACTCCAGAGCCAGCTCAGACAGGGAGGATGCATTGCAGGAGCGAGGCTGGTCCCTAGAGCCCAACCTGGTGCAAGGGTGTGAAGGAGTTACTGGATGACAATCACCACATCCACACCCCTGGCCCAGAGTTTCAGTTGAAGCCACATCCCAAACCTTACTGGGCATATTTCTGAAAAAGCTAACCTTCCCATTCCTGGGCCTAGTCAGGTTTCGGTAATACATGCCCTCTCAATGATTAAGTCGCTGATGAAGGAAGCCTTATTACAGACCGACCTGGCGCTCAGTAGCAGTGGGCAGGGCCACTGAAAGTGTGTCTATGACAATTTGCCACAGCCAACTTGCCATGACCAACTTACCATGGCCAACTCATCACAGCCAATTTGCCATGGCCAACTCATTGTGGGACAACTTGCCATGGCTAACTCATCACAGGACAATTCACTGCAGGACAAGAGTTACGCCAATATCAAAGAAATGGTGGCATAGATCATTAAAGAAAGGATGAAAAGGAGGGACAGAATGAAATGTGAATGGCAAAAATTAAAATATCCTTTAACTTGTTAAATTGTCCTGCAGTGAGTTGGCGATGGTGAGTTGGTTGTGGAAGTTGGTTGTGGAAGTTGGTTGTGGTGAGTTGGCTGCAGCGAGTTGGCTGCCACAAGTTGTCCCATTCTGCTGAAGGTCTACAGACAGTGTACCAGAATAGAGTTCAAGGAGGGGACTGCAAAACCAGTATAAGACAATGCTTCCACATTCTCCAAGAGTGGCTTTCTCCCTGTCTCCCACCACCCCTCCCCATGCACATCACTACCAGGATGCCCAAAACCAAGTCCACCAAGACCAGGGACTGGGAACCTCCCATTTTCCTCACCAGACATCCTTGGGAGGGGAACTGGGCACCTGAAGGTACTATAACTTCACCAGTAATCAGCACCATCAGGGTACCCAGCCCCCATCTCCCTACACACTATCTCACACTCAATACACATTACCACATATTCATACAGATCAACATTCCCAGGAGGAGGAATTGGCCTATTCACAATAGGACTCCACAAACAGGTACAGCTTCCTACTTCCTTCTTTCTAAGGGGTACCCACAGGGTAGGCAAGTTGACCTCTGGGGGAAAGGGGGCCCATAGAAGCTTGTACCTTACTATAGCCCTCATCTGCCCAGCTACCACTCAAATCCCTGAGCCACAATGGCCAACAAAAGCACAGATATACAGGAAGAAACCAAACAATGGGGAAGGACTCCAGCAGCACAGCCTCAATGGAAGCCCCAGCAGTAGCAAAAAAGTGTCCAACAGCACCATCCACCAAAAGCTGCTCCCCCAAAAGCATCCAGCAGCGGCCCACTCCTCTGAAAATATGAAACAGACCAGGAGCTGGAGTCCAATTAAAAAGAACTGCTGCCAGGTCCAGAATGCAACATCAGACATGGTTTGCAAAATGTGCCTGTAAAAACACCATAAAGTGGGGAGTGCAATAAAGCAGTAAGCACGGCCATCCTCCAGAATGCCCTGCTCTAGTCCAATCCAACCTGCTTCCAACCTGCATTATGAACAGTCCACTTCCTCCAAGAAAGTACTTTAATAAAACAATCAATGCACAAGTATCTACAAACACTCATGAGGACAATTGTTCCTTCGCTTGCTGCCATCTTAAACTGAAAACTGGTCACATCTGGGTCCTGACTACAAAGTTCAATCCATCTTAACATTATTTTGAATAGGTCTGGGTTCTGCTACGCCAACCCCCCCACTTCCATCTGCAACAACAGCTGGCTACCAGTTCAGCCACATGTGGCTTCAGCTTTCCTGGAATTTGTGGCGCCTTGCTTCCTTGTGATGTGAGGTGATAGAAATGCTTAGTGCGACAATGGAAATTGGCATACGGATAACTGTGGAGCAGGAGATCTGACAGCCACATCACCTTGGCATTCAATCTCGGCTGACAATTTTCATATTGATCAGAACACTTAGAACATATGCTTTAGAAGCAGTTGTGTGAATCTGACTTAACAAAAAACAAACAAGTCACAGGAGGCCAAGAATCCTGGGAACGCATTCGTCTAAAACCGTGCTCTTATTATAGGGAGTCTATCATGAAAAAAAAATCCTGTTTTCCTTTCAGCTTGACTTAGCACACATTCATTAGACAAATTATGTGCATATGATTCTGTTGGATCAGAATCTCCACACTTGATTTTCAACAGCAGTCTTTGCGTTGCAGGCTGCAACATTTGGCAAAAGACACTTTGTTCTAATTAACACATGTTCAGAAAGAGGCACTCTGCCTCAAATGCTTTATTTGATCAAATGTTTGCCTTTCTACACACAGAAAAGATAAATCATTGCACCATGTTTTAAAACAAGACAAAATAGAGAGATGTTTATATGAGCTAGAAAGCCTCTGGAAGACTGTTTGAACTCTGTGAAATTCAGTGACAGCTTGCATTACAATGAGATTGCCCTGCGGGGATAAACATTGGCTGCTGTAAAAAATAAAGAACAAGGGCTAATTGCTGGTGGAGAAATCAAGATAGCTGAGACAACTTTCAGGGTCCAAGAAGGCAAGGTGCTGTTTCTGGGCTCCTCAAGGAAAGGAAGCTATACAGGTGGTCCTTGTTTAATGATCACAAACAAATTCAATGAAGAAGCCAGTAGGAAGTTGGAAGTTGTGGTCTTTGATTAACAATGGTAACTGGGACTTCCTGGAACTGCTGTCACTAAATACCATAGACATGTGGTGCTTTTTAATATACAACCATGCCCATTAACAATAGCATTTCCATTCCCAATTAATGGAGTTTAATCAAATATCTTTATTACAGTCATTCACCAGGCATTAAAGGAGGACTATCTGTAGCTACATGTACCTCATCAAACTGAACAAGATTTTTTTTCTTAAACTCTTAAGCCCTGAAGTGACTTAAGAAGGATATATTGGTTAAATGAAACCAGTGGTAGCTCCAAATTTTGGAGGGGAGGGGGAATTGGTGGTCAGAGAAGGAAGTTAGAGGTGGACAAATTTCACTCAGACAGACCTCTTTTCAGAACACTTGGATGGCTGAATCAAATAATACCTTCAAAAATATTTGGCATCACAGCCAAAGGAATCCCTCCCTGAAAGTAAAAAGTAAAGGTAAAGGTTCCCCCGCACATGCGTGCTAGTCGTTTCCGACTCTACGGGCCAGTGCTCATCTCCGTTTCAAAGCCGAGGAGCCAGCGCTTGTCCGAGGACGTCTCTGTGGTCATGTGGCCGGCATGACTAGACGCCAAAGGCACACGGAATGCTGTTACCTTCCCACCGTAGTGGTCCCTATTTTTCTACTTGCATTTTTACGTGCTTTCGAACTGCTAGGTTGGCAGAAGCTGGGACGAGTAACAGGTGCTCACTCTGTTACGCGGCACTCGGGATTCGACCCGCCAAACTGCCGACCTTCTGATCGACAAGCTCAGCGTCCTAACCCACTGAACCACCGCGTCCCTTCCCTGAAAGTAGTTCTACCCAAAACTAACCATGACTAACCAATCTCCCCTTAGGGCACATTAGAGAAAGAAGTTTGTTGATTTACTCTTAAAACTGCCTGCATATTCTAAGATGCAGACAAACAAGTTATTTCTGGACAAGTGGCTATCCAGTCTCTTCTTAAAAGCCTCCAGTGATGAAGCAACCACAACTTCTGAAGGCAATCTGTTCCACTGGTTAATTGTTCTCACTGTTATGAAGTTTCTCCTTAATTCCAGGTTGTTTCTTTTTTTGATTAGTTTCCATCCATTGTTTCTTGTTCCATCCTCTGGTGCATTGGAAGAAAAAAAATGGCCTCTATGACTTTAAAATTGAAACTCCAATGTATACAGAAAGGAGACAAGGTTTTGATCATGTGGCCATGACCATTATCTTGGCTTCTGTCTCCTACCCCAAAGATGACCAGGGTAGCAGCTGTAAAGCAGGAAGCCTAGGAATTGACAGTGGATAACTTGCAAAAAAATATATTTCAGAATGTGCCCACCCTAAAATTAATTCCTGAAATAAATTTTCTTTTCTCCTTCTTTATGAAAAGGCACTTGTATTTTTTCCACTCTTAGCTACTTCAGGTGGTTGAAAATGCAGAAAATTAACAGATTATATTTCTCATTTATTTCTAGCTTTCAAAATTAAGTTGTGGTGGAAGATTAAGTAAAGTGTCTGAAATCATGCTCCAAGCTCATCTTTAAGACTATTTGACATAGTACAAGTAGTCCTTGACTTATGATTTGAAGTTATGATGGACTTCCCCCACAAAAGGTACAAACGATCCAGTTTCAAAGTTCTGACGGCTGCCCTCCCTCCCAGTCGTGTGACTGCATTTTGAGTGCTTGGCAGCTGACCCACATCTACAACGATTTGCACTGCCTCTCGGTCACATGATAGTGATTCACATTTTTGCTGAAAATGTAATTTCCAGCAAAAAACAGCCACTGTGAAAATAGTTCAGCTAATAATCACAGCATTCACTTTACAATTGGTGTTCGCTTTATGATCATTGCAAAAAAGTTTGTAAAACTGGGTTGATTACATGATGACCCATTTTACAACTGCCAACACTTATGACTACAGTTGCCAGGTTCCATTATGGTCATAAGTCGAGGATTACCTGTACACTAAAAATACACTTTCACTATTATGGAATACATAGGGATACAAAGACAGTACCACTCCTGATCTTATGTATATATTATCCTTATGCCATGCACATCTTTCCATCATTTGTGAAATGATTGCAGACTTACAAATTAGGTTTCAGGTGAATGATTTAATTGATACAAACTGATAAACGCCAGGAAATCAGAAAAAGAAATATAAGGTACATAAAACCTATTACAAAACCCGAATCTCAATGTGTTTAACAAAGTATATTTGCACCACAGTTCTTTTTCATCTGAATGACTGAATGCAAAAATGACCCTACTTTGCAGCAGCTGTGATGTTGAAAGTAGAGCACAAATACAATAATTTGCCACATTTGTACTGTTTTATAACTGCTAATGCAATAGAAAAATACAGTTTTAACTTATTTAAGGCATTTTCTTTTGTATTTTTTTCAAATGTACACTCTAAATAAGTTATATTAAATTCAAGTGTGCTTTTTAATTAATCAGAGATTATTCTAAATCTGTTTTCATCTGATTAATGTAACCAATTATTGGAAGCACAAGTAGAACTGTAGTCCTTTTTAATTCTATTTACAACAATACACCACTAACCTTATTGTTGATTATAGCTTCAGAGTCATCAAAGACAAAATCTCCATCATAGCTGTTCACAAAGCAGATAATGGAAAAAAGTCCCACAATGGTTTTGGCCCAATATGGTGGAAGGGTCAAGAGTGGTATATCATGGTCCAGGTTAACCTCTCCCTGCGCCATTCTGCACACTTCTGGTTAAGAATGTGGAGTACCAACATTATGCTGGTTGTGAATCTAAAAGACATACAACATAAATGCATAAAGAACCAACTCAACCCTGAGTTACAAATATTCTCTTCTATCTGAAGCAGCTCAACGTGTATAAATATTTGGTAGCCTACTTGCGAACACACATAGATGGTACATCATTTGTGACATATTGGTAGTTGGGGAGATGGGGGCAATATGAGGAGAAAACAAAATAAAAACTACTTTCTGTTATTATAAAAACTCTTTTTCAACTGTATATAAATATGTAGTTTAAATGGCTTTAATACTCACTAAAGTTGTAATAAACAATAGCCTGATTAAATTATTGTAACCATTTTTTTGTAAATGACTATTTGGCAAATGTCTGCATCCAATATTTAAAGATTTTGGAATCCAAACCGTATTTTCTATGAATCTAATTATTATTTTTTTTAGAAAATGTAGATGACTGCCTATCTTAAACACAGGTAGTCCTTGACTACCACAAATGAGCCCAAAATATTGTTGCTAAGTGAAACCTTTATTAAGTAAACTTTGCCCCATTTTACGACCTTTTGTGCCACAGTTTGTAAATCCCAGACTCCCAAAAGACCTTTTTTGATTCCTATATTAAAAAAATCACAGAATTCTCCCTTCCTGTCTCTAGTGATAATATTTCTGCCAGTGTAAAATCTGCTTTCCTCTGCCTGCAAAAGACCTTCTTTGAAAAAGTTCAACACTTCTGCCTTTTCCCCAATTAGCAATTGTTAAGTCACATTCCTGCACTCAGTTTAACACTTCTACCTGATCTGCAATTGTAAGACCACATTCCTACATTCCATCTCTGCCTCTGGTGATAAAACTCTTTTCTTATTTACAACCACATTCCTGTCTCTGATTCACATGTGTATACAACAAAGACTTGTTTCATTTAAATTGCCCAGTATATAGTTTTCCTGTCTCCTGAAGTTGTCCTTGCTTCAAGATGGGGCCTCTGCCTTCCCCCATTTAAATCTGCATTCCTGTGATAAACCTTTGCTCCTTGCTTCATTTATAACAAAGACTTGTCTTTTATAATTGTCTATGTTTCAAGTTATGTTTCAAGTTATGTTTCAAGTCATGACTTTCAAGTTATGACAACCCTTGTATTCTCTGTAATATGATAAGCTATGCTTTATTGTTTCCTGTAATGACCTTTACCCTCTTCATTATCAGTTCTCTGTTAGCATAAACTATGTTTTATTGTTTCCTTTGACCTCACATACGTTCATTAGCAGATGTATGCAATGAGTTATGTTTTCCTTTATGTTAATTCCTCATGTGTACTTCACCCCTCCCAAATGAAACAGCCTAATAAAAGGAGGGTTTGTGGAGCTGTTAAGGGGGGGCACACCATCCACCCCGAGCACTCCATGCTCCTTCACTTTGAGCAAACTTGTGTTGGTGCCTCAGTCTGTCCTAGGACTTTGCTTCTGAACTACCCGCAGTTCCCAAGTATGACCGTTGGAACTTCCGGCATACTGGGTCGGTGGTAAAGGGCAAGATCCTTCCTTATTCAAGGTGTCCACCCTTGCGAGGGTCCCTCTAAATTCCCACCCCTGTTACGGGGCTCTAAGAGTTGAGGCCAGAACCCTGACCGGTCGCTCATCGCAACAACAGTTGTTAAGTAAAACTGCAGGTGTTAAGTTAGTAACATGGTTGTTAAGTGAATCTGGTTTCTCCACTGACTTTGCTTGTCAGAAGGTTGCAAAAGATGGTCAGATGATCCCAGGACACTGCAACCGTCATCAATATGAACCAGAGATGAAATGATAGAAGGTGTTGAAGCAACAGGAACCTTGGGAGGGGGAAGCACAAGCAACAGAACACAGTCAAAGTAGAGTCTTGGACTTTAAGAGAGCTAATTTCAATAAACCTGGAGAGAGCTTGGGAAGGATTCCATGGATGAGAATCCTCAAGGGGAAAACAACTCAAGAAGCTTGGGAAATTGTGAAAAGTGAGATTATAAAAGCCCAGCGAAATAACAGCTCTCAAAAGAAACCAGCACGGCTGCATAAAGAACTTTCTGATAAATTTGAAAGATAAAAAGGACAAGTATAAATAGTGGAAAGAGGTGCACATAACTAAGGCAGAATATCAGCAAAGAGCCTGAGCCTGCAAAGATGAAAGCTTAAGGCTCAAAATGAACTAAAGCTTGCGACAAAAGTAAAAAATAACAAAAAAAGCTTCTTTCAACATGTAAAAAACAAGAAAAAAGCTAAGGAAATGATTGGTCCATTAGTGGTAGAAAGAAGGTGACAAGCAACAGGGAAAAAGCAGAACTACTTGTTTTTTTTGCATCTGTCTTTACACAAAGGGAAAAATCAGTCCAACCTATCAAAAACAGTACCATAAAAGACAGATTAGAAACAAAAGTTAAGATAAGCAAGAAAATGGTAAGTGAGCACCTATCCACCCTAGACGAGTTCAAATCACCAGGACCAGATGGACTACACCCCAAGGTTCTGAAGGAACTGGCAAATGTGATCTCAGAACCACTGAACTGTATCTTTCAAAGATCCTGGAGCACTACCAGAGGACTGGAAAAGAGCTGATGTAGTTCCCATCTTCAATAAAGGGGAAAAAATGGATCCAGGAAACTACAGACCTATCAACCTGACCTCAGTACCTGGGAAGATTCTGGAAAAGATAATCAAACAACGAATCAGCAAACACCTAGAGACAAAGAAAGTCATTACTAAAACCCAACATGGGTTTGTCAAAAACAGATCATGCCAGACAAATCTTATTGCATTCTTTGACCAGGTGACAAAATTAGTGGACCAGAGGAATGCTGTGGATATAATTTTCTTGGATTTTCAGTAAGGCATTTGATAAAGTAGACCACAACCTACTACTTGATAAGATAAACAAAATGTGGATTAGACAGCATCACCACCAGATGGATTCGTAGTTAGCTGACCAGTCATACTCAGCGTGTGGTCCTCAATGGAACAGCATTTACATGGAGGGAAGTGTGTAGTGGGGTGCCCCAGGGCTCTGTTCTGGTCCCAGTGCTCTTCAACATCTTCATCAGTGATTTGGATGAGGGGATAGATGGGGAACTCATCAAATTTGCAGAAAACACCAAGCTGGCAGGAATAGCCAATACTCCAGAAGATAGGCTTAAGAGACAGAAGGATCTGGACAGACTTGAACATTGGGCGCTATCTAACAAAATGAAATTCAATGGTGAAAAAAGGTTCTACATTTAGGCAAGAAAAACCAAATGCACAGGTATAGTATAGGTGGTACCTTGCTCAATAGTAGTAACTGTGAGAAGGATCTCAGAGTCCTAGTGGACAATCACTTAAATATGAGCCAGCAGTGAGCTGCAGCTGCTAAAAAAGCCAACACAGTGCTAGGCTGCATTAACAGAGGGATAGAATCAAGATCATGTGAAGTATTAATACCATTTTACAATGCCTTGGTAAGGCCACCCTTGGAATACTGCATCCAGGTTTGGTCACCATGATGTAAAAAAGATGTTGAGACTCTAGAAAGAGTGTAGAGAAGAACAAGGATGATTAAGGGACTGGAGGCTAAAACATATAAGGAACGGTTGCTGGAATTGGGTAAGTCTAATTTAATGAAGAGAAGGACGAGGGGTGACATGATAGCAGTGTTCCAATATCTCAGGGGGTGCCACAAAGAAGAGGGAGTCAAGCTATTCTCCAAAGCACCTGAAGACAGGACAAGAAGTAACGGATGAAATCTAATCAAAGAGAAAAGCAACCTAGAACTAAGGAGAAATTTTCTGATAGAACAATTAATCAGTGGAACAACCTGCCTCCAGAAGCTGTGAATGCTCCAACACTAGAAGTTTTTAAGAAGAGGCTGGACAACCATTTGCCTGAAATGGTATAGGGTTTCCTGCCTGAGCAGGGGGTTGGACTAGATGACCTCCAAGGTTCCTTCCATCATCATCATCATCATCATCATCATCATCATCATCATCATCATCGTTATTATTCCATTCAAATTTTGATCACATAACTACAGGGGTGCTGCAATGGTCATGAGCGTGAAAAATGGTAATAAGTCACTTTTTCAGTGCCATTGTAATTGTCACCAAATGAACTGTTGTAAGTCGAGGACTACCTGTTCATAACTCTGAGGGGCTAACAACCAAAGGAAAAAAAATACAATAAATACTGAACAACTGCCCCCCCCCCAAATAACCAAAGTTAAATTAAAATGGAACATCATATAACAAACTCACAGAGATGTATATATTGGACTCCCCTAATATCCCAGCCTGTCCCCTAGGAAAAATCCAGGTGTTATTGGCACTGCAGAAAGCCCTACAGGATTAGGGTGCTCCAAATCTCAGAGGGGAATGCGTTTCATAAGGAAGATGCCTCAACACAGAAGGGATGTTTGATACAGGGGATCTAGGGCAGAGCTCCTTTCCAGGTTGGTGGCCTGGAGAGGGGTTGGGGGTAAAGAGGGGATGGTTTTATGGGAGGAGTAGGAGCACATGCATGTGCGTGCGTGGGGACAAGCACCTGTTGCTCTCATGAGTGAGGCCAAGAGCACCTGTGACACTCATGTGAGTGGGGCGCCACTCACCTGCGAAGCTCACATGAATGGGGCTGTGTGTGCGCACGGACGTACACCAGCCAATCACTCACGCAGCCCAGTTGCAAATAGGCCATGGACCCCTGATCTAAGGCATGGCAATGTTGTTGGAGCCAGTGATCCCAGAAACCCTGAAATAGGCAGTCACTGTGCCATGACAGATAATAACCAGCATCTTGAATTGCATTTGGAAACATATGGTAAGCCAATGCAGCTTGCACAGTGTTGTTGTTTCAAGGACAAACTTTGGAGTTAGTAAAATTGTGCACACCACTGCATTTGGACCAGTTAGAGCTATCAGGGATCATCAAGGTCAGCCCTGTGTATAGCGTATTGCTAAGATTCAGTTGGGAAGTGTCTAAAGCTTGAGAAATAATGGTCCAGTAATGGGCGCGATTGATGTTCAAGATGATCCCTTGAAATAGCCACTTTGGCCATAGCTGCCACCTGCTTTTTGAATAGGAGTGTCATGGTTGAATGGATCCTTGAGATAACTCACAACATGAATAATGCCATCTCCTGAATTATAAGTAAGCCTGAAATCTTATTGAAAAAGGTCCATGCATGTTCCTTCTAAGATCTTACAACAAGAAAAGAAATCCTGTGGCCCTTCAAATATTGGTAAACTAGAACTTCCTGACTTTCTTGTCATTAAATATGTTGACTGAGTACAATCAACATCCAAAGAACTCTAAATTCCTTAACTCACTGTAGAAAGTAAAGAGGATGGCCTTGATGAAGATGGGGAGATCCATTTCCAAAGCAACAAAGAAGGAAATATTGCTAAGTCCAGACAATGAAGGAGGAATGTAAAAAATGGCTTAGACAACACTGTCCTAAGTTGTTTTTCCTCCATTAATAGCTTATGTATTCCTTTATGTAAGCAGCATTATCATCATTTTAAGAACATTATGCCAAGATATAAGCAGATTTTATGCTAACTTACAAGCAGAATGTGTATGTTATTTTTATGATATTGAATGAAGTTAGGCTATAGTTCTACATGACCTTAACTAAGAGTAAATTCCTTTGAACTGTTACTTCTAAAAGTCTTTTTAGATATCTGAATGTAATTCATTTTACTAGAATTTTGTCATGGAGATTATCTACATGAGTAAAAACAAGCAGATTCTTCAAAACATCTAGCACGTATGATCTTGGGACTAATTTGCATCTCTTTTCAATTTTTATCCCTTTAATATCTATGGTTTCCTTTTCTCCTTCCAAGCAAAGTTTTAAGCAAATCTATCATCAAAGCAACATATACTTCTTTCTTTGTCCGTACTCATTTTTCCTCCCAAATCTAACCGAATTAGCTAACAGTGACTTCATTCAAGGTTCTGGTAATGGTTTTCAAGGCCCTACATGGCATGGGTCCGGAGTACCTTAGGGATCACCTGCTGCCGGCGTCAACTTCCCTCCGCCCTGTGCGTTCCCACAGAGAGGGCCTCCTCAGGGTGCCACCGGTCAGAGAATGTCGCCTGGTGGCCCCCAGGGGGAGGTCCTTCTCTGTGGGCGCACCGGAATTGTGGAACCGTTTGCCGGTTGAGCTCCGGATGGCACCCGACCTTCGCTCCTTCCGACGCGATCTGAAGACTTATTTGTTCGAACAAGCCGGCCTGGCCTGATGGGGGATGGGTTTGGATTTTATTGTTGTTTTAAATGTATTTTAATCTATTGTTATAACTTGGGCATCTTGTTTAATTCCTTTTTAATTTTTGTATTTTGTATTTTTATATTTTAATTTTTTTTATTTTAATTATGTTTGCCCTGTTCACTGCCCTGAGTCCTTCGGGAGAAGGGCGGTATACAAATAAAATAATAATAATAATAATAATAATAATAATAATAATAATAATAATAATAATAATAATAATAATAATAATAATAATAATAATAATAATAATTATTATTATTATTATTATTATTATTATTATTATTATTATTCATAGAATGATGCAAAATATTTTTTTCTGCTTTTGTAGGAGGGCTAGTATAAAGATGGAAAGAATTTGGGAAAGAACTTGACAATACAAAAGCATCAAACATGACAGTACTACTGACCAGCCATTCATGTGGACAACAAATCTGCTGCTAACCCAGATTTTTGGTGCAGGTTTGAGGAACCCTGAAGATCTCTTTCAAGCTAGGCCCCAAATGATGCAAGTTCATGAATGGATGAAAATTTGGAACCTTTCGTTTTCATGTGGGTATTTCAAAATGAAATCTACCTTACTGTTCCTTTTCACCACTAGGAGAGAATTCTTAATTTCCAATAGAAGAGATTACATGTAGTTGAGGATTGAACTGTCAACTCCTAGGTTGACAATTACAAATGTTTCGTTATCCAACAAGTTAACAACTAGGTGACCATGGTGCAATGAAGAATTGGCAAGTAGGCCGACTCTTTGCTAATTCCTCTCTGGACAAAGAGAGGATGTGAGATTCCCCACAAGTGCTCCAGACAGTTGCTTCTCACATGGAGACTGCAAGACAGTGATCTCCAGTGGGTTTAGGGAGGTCTAGAATAATTAGCTAGGGGCACATGGCCATGTCCACTTCACCATGCCCCCCTGACTCAGCCAACCCACCAGAGACATTCATCCTTGGGGGGCCCACCACCAGCACTCCTCCCCCACACCCTCACCCCAGGCAATTTGCTGAAGAACACTTATCCCCAGCCAATTCACAGCATGGGACAATCCTAGTTAATACATTTTCTTTGACCTTATTGGGACAATGTTTCTGGTGGATTTCAGTATCAGGCAGTTCCTTCTCTTCTGACTTCTCCTTTCTCTCTCTCCCATTTCCCTCCTTCCCAAACAAGGTCACTGTTTTTAAAAACAAGGACTTCATATAAGATTAAGCTCTAACTATCTTATAAAACTACATGCTTTTCTCTATAATAAAAGGTGTTTAAAGAGTTTGTTACAGCTTCAAACAGAATTACAATTTACTTCTTTTCAAGTATCCAGACCATAAATCTTCTCAATAATTTTGGGATTGCAATTTGGGATTGCATTGGCTTTATATACTTCTTTTTCTAATTGCTTTACCAGCATCAAATTCCTGGGTGTGCAGCTAATAAGTAGGTTGGCTTGGTCGCTCAACAGTGATACGCTGGTGAAGCGGGCACAGCAGCACCTGCATTTTCTGCATCACATGAGAAAAGCACATCTTCCTTCTCCTATCCTTACCACTTTCTACAGGGGGACGATCAAGAGCATCCTGTCATACAGCATCACAGTCTGGTTTGGAAGCATCACTGCTTCAGACAGGAAGGTGGTGCAGAGAGTGGTGAGGATGGCCGAAAAGATCATTGGCAGTTCCCTCCCCCCCATCCAGGACATAGCACAGAAGCATTGCTTGAGCGGGGTCCGTAAGATTATCTGGGACACTACTCATCCTCTTCATAACCTGTTTTCCTTGCTACCTTCTGGGAGGAGGCTTCGTGGTATCCATAGCAGAACATCCAGTTTCAGCCATAGTTTCATTCCATACAGCATAAACCTTGTGAACTCTCAAGCTTCCTCCTTCCGTTAAATATTTAAGATGGATAGTGTTTAATATTTATTTGTTATGTATATGTAGGGGTGTGGGTCTATACATATGCTGTATATAGTATGTTTAGGTGTGTGTCATATGTGTTTCACTTTGAGAGTGGGCAACTAAATGTCATTTTTGATGTGTGCCATTGTGCCCACAGCAAAAAAAAAGACAATAAAGGTTATCTTATCTATTTTATCTACTTTCATAGATTGCTTCTTGTTTTTCAGTTATTAGAAACCTTTTGATTGACAAGTCTGAAAACATCGGTTCAGTTTCTTTCAAACCTTAGTGAATAAAGTTTTAAATACAAATTTAAGGATTTAAAAAAATATATAACTAATGCCAATGAGTGATTGGAACTTTGATTTTTAGAAAAATACAAATGAACCAGATGGATTTGAAATAAGACTTTGGAATTAATTATAAAATCCCTCCCTGTGGGAAAATGCCTTTGTTTTGAATTCTTAAAAAAAAGATATGATGGGGCACTAGAGAGATTTAGAAAGAACTAAAGATTATAACTAAAGGAGAAGAACACTTAAATTTGACTTACTAATACAGAATGGGGCAAAATATTTTAATATTGAAAAAACTGAAGGATGTTTGTAAACAATGGATCCAGAAGTTAATTTCTGGAGTGTCAACCTCTAGTGATACACTGTGTTCAAAAGATGTTATGGAAGAAGAACAAGTTTACTGGATAAGATTGAGACTAATCTGAAAGCGGATTTAAAAAAGGACAGCTTATAGGAATGTCATGGAAAATATGCTAAACTAGATATACAAAAGAAATCATCTTAGGTCTTAATAGACATTATTAGACAAGGGATATATACAAATAATAAACCAAGAGAGAAACCTGGGTAATTTTCTGAGAAGGAACAAAGAAAAATGAAAATAAATCAATTTCTAGGATATTATTTGAAGGGATTAAATATCAAGATAGTTAAGAATATAAAGTTGATTTATTTGATCAAGAATAAAACAGATATATAGTTATATTGTTATCTCTGGTAACCCTTAATGTATTTTTGCTGATCAAGACTGAAATGAGGAGGCTTCAAGGATTTGTTTATCAATAAGAGATGGGATATGGGAAGAAGAGATAGTTTGCTTCATTTTAAGAGAAGATGGCAAGTTACTAAACTTTATATTTATAAGGGGGAAGTCATTTCTTTATATTTTTTCTTTACTATTTTTTATTTTATATTATTTTTTTATTCTTGTAGATTTAATTGTTTTATAAAATTACTATTAAAAAAGAGAATATGCCTTATCTCATTAAACTGATGCTTGCTTTTTCAAACAGGAATATATAATAGATGACAAGAGGGGTCTGTAATAAATGCTGGCTGCAAAATACATTTTAAAATTGTCTTTCTTTTACTTTCTCTCTTACTCTGAGGCCGATCATCTTAAGGAAATAAAAAAAAAATCCAACCTGCCATTAAAGTTAATACCCACAACCTCTTGGTTTACTGAATCTAGATAATCTTTTCAAAACTTAAAATACTGGAATGCAGATCTCAAGGGGTCTCCAATTTCACTTCACTGATCAGGTCTGTGGCCCTATATTACTGAAAATGTTTTTAAGCAAAGTATTGCAATTCCTGTGCTAAATAACATTTAGCACATATCATTTCTTAATGATATTTTTAACTCGGGAGAGCAAAGAATGGCGGAAAAATTAAAGAAAACACCAATTAAGAATTGACCAACAGATGATACCAGCCTCCCAAGCTGGTATCATCTCCTCCCAAGACCTTTCCTGAAATGGGAACTAAATTGATTTGTGGTGGACATTAATTTGTTGAGTCTACAATCCAGCCATGGTTACTATAGCAATATCCCCTATATTGATTTCTAGAAAAATACATAAAGTGGTATACTATGGCTAATTATTGTCTTGTTTTTATGCTATCATTGCCATTCCCTTCTGTTTTAAAGCCCACCTTCGGGACAAGAACAATTTAGTACTGAGAAAAGGTAATTAGGAGATTAATAACAATTTTCAGCATAGCTACAATGGAGGTTCCCAAAGAGAAGAGCAGAATGCCATCTTTTTCTAGGCCAAGAACATCCTTTGAGAACTAAGTTCTGAAATTTTACAGAATGAATCCCTCCCTCAATCTCACATTTTTTACACCCATTGTAAATTTATTCAAATGAGATGTGTCATTATGCCCAAGGATATGTGCGTTTGTTCTGCATTCACCACACCACACCCACACCCACACACCCCCTCTATATACTTGCGGTCTCCTCAACAGAAAGACTTAGGGAATTCTTCTATGTCACCTATGCGTGCCTATTTAGAAATATGTCCCATGCAGTTCAATGGGATGACATGCAAGCAAAGCATCCCACACAGCACGCTGACCTTGCAAGGCACCGGCATACACGAAACTTTCTAATGTGTGACCGAAAACTCACCACCAAAAAATTCTTTTAAACTTCTGCACCCCACCCCACCCCCCACCCTCCAAGATGGGGAGGCGGAAGGTCTTTTCTACACATTTTGCTGGCCGGAAATTTCCATTGTGGCCGGCTACTGAGTCCGTTCCTAAGCTGGACTGACCAGGAAGCCTTAACGCGGGTTCTTTCGGCCAGCGAACCGCCACCTCCTTTAAGCCGCGGTTCCGAGTTGGCGCCTTGCAAAGACCCGCCGCGGAAACCACCCACTGCTGTCCGGCAGCTAAAAAGGCCGAGGGGGAGTCAGCTCGCAGAGGCGAGCCAGGCTTCCACGGATGGGAGCGCCGCGAAGTTTGCGCGGGGGCTTCTCCCCGGAGCGCGCAAGGGATGCTCCCGCCGAGTCCGACCGGGCGGTGAAGCAAGTACCCGGGAGAGATCGCAGCAGAGCGGCCAGGGCAGGAAAGAGGAGCGATCGAACGGGAGGACAGGCAGGCGGGGAAATGCATGAAAAAGGGGCGAGGGGGGCCGGACCCCTTCCTGCCCTCCACGAGAGATTCCCCCCTCCCCGCTTTTGCGGTGTGCCTCCGGCGCTTCCTTTTGTCCTGAGCGGTGCCTTGGCTGAGGGAGCTGCGGAAGAGCCTCCTCGCCGCATGCAGCTCTCTAGGGGAGCCCGGCGGCGCCTTCCCTACGCAGGGACCCTGGATCCGCCAGCCCTGCTCGTCCCGCGGCCCCGCCGGCCCCCGCCTCGCCCCAGACAGGCGTTACCTGCAGCTGGAAGGAGCCCGAGCGGCATCGCCCACCCGCGCGGGGAACTCTGCCCTCTCCGCAGACAGAGTCGGGGATGGGCGGGCCGGGCCGGGCCAACCGAGGGAGGAGCCACCTTCGCCTCTTCGTTCCCGGAAGGCAGGCGCCTGGCGGATTGGCTCGCCCCCTTCCCCGCCCCTCCAAAGGACCCGCCCCCTCTCATTGACGGGCGAGTGACGTCTGCGGAGCGGAGTAGTCAGACGGGAAAGAGGCCGGGAGGGGAGGAGGGGGGGAGAGGGTAGAGTCGCGTGGATTATTTTTTTTATTTGGTGGGGGGTTATGCAACCGCGCGATCGTGGAGGATTTAGCTGGGAATGTGAAGTGCAGCGCGATCCTAACTGGATGCATGTTCCCTGTTAGCTGGGTGGAATTATTCTCCCGTAGAATAGCCTGCTATGTTCCTGTCCGGGTGGACAGGCAGGCCTGGGGATTGGGGGGGGTGGGAAGGCAAGACCTACTTAGCTACCGTACTACTACAGGTAGTCGTGGACTTAACGACCACAATGGAGCCCAAAATTTCTGTTGCTAAGTGAGAAATTTGTTAAGTGAGGTTTGCCCCCCTTTGCAACTTTTCTTGCCACATTTGTTAAACTAGTCACTGCAGTTGTTAAATTAGTAACGTGGTTGTTAAGTAAATGTGAGTCAGTTGTCAAGCATCCAAATGTAAATCACGTGACCATAGGGATGCTGCAACGGTCATAAGTGTGAAAAATGTTCATCAGTCACTTTTCAGTGACATTGTAACTTCAAAGCAAACTGTTGTAAGTTGAGGACTAGCTGTATTCTGTCTTGTGCAAGGATATTGCATGAAAACATATCAAAAGACCCTGTAACGCCCCTTGTTTTTCTCTATAAGAATTCTGTACGGTTCTTGGTAGCATTTGCATTACATTCCTTAAAAATTCGCCATTTATTCCCCTTATATGCCGTCATATAGAGGTGAGTATTTTATTCCCACTTTTAGTGAACAGGTGATAATATCATTTTGTCTGGTATATTATTATCTTTCTAAGTTCTATTGAGAACACTTTTTTTGTAGTTTTGAACAGATAGCCCTTGCTTAACGACGGGTTGCTTAGCAACTTTTTAAAGTTCCAATGGATCTGAAAAAAGGTAATTATGACCCAAATTTAAAGTTCTGACACCTGGAGTCCCCTTGTGGTCAGATGACTCCATTTTGGGGACTCAGCAACTGCCCTGCATTTTTGGCAATTTAACAGAATAACAGAATTGGAGGGGAGCTAGAGGTCTTCTAGTCCAGCCCCTTGCTCAAGCAGGAGACCGTACCATTCCAGACAAGTGGCTGTCCAGTCTCTTCTTAAAAGTCTTGAGTGATGGAGCTTCCACAATTTCTGAAGGCAAGCCGTTCCACTGGTTAATTGTTCTCACTATTAGGAAGTTTCTTCCTAATTCCAGGTTGCTTCTCTCCTTGATTAGTTTCCATCCATTGTTTCTTGTCTTCTGGTGCTTTGGCAAATAGGTTGACCCCTTCTTCTTTTTGGCAGCCCCCTCAAATACTGGAACACTGCTATCATGTCACCCCTACTCCTTCTTTTCACTAGACTAGACATACCCAATTCCTACAACCATTCTTCATATATTTTAGCCTCCATCCCTCTAAACATTTTTTTAATCTAATCATAATTTGCAGTGTCCTGAGGTCACGTGACTACAATTTATGACTTTTTTTGCCAAAACCTGGCATTTACTTCTGGTTTCTGGCAAAACCCCTCCCCCCAAAAAAAACCCCCCCACCCTCTCATTGTGAACAATTGGTTTGCTTAAAGGCTGCAGTGTTTATTTAATGACTGGTGCTAAAAAGGTCATAAAATCGGTTGTCATGTAACGACCTGCTTAACAACGAGCAGAACTTATGATTTTAATTCCTGGCTCAGTTAGTGTCATAAGTCAAAGACTACTTGTATCAGTTTAGAAGCAATTGTATCACGTTTCAGCAGGGGAAAGCTAAGAGTTAAGCTTAGGGTAATAGGTTGCCAATCAGAGAGCCCTGAAAAGAAATAAAACCTCACAATCTAGTTTCCCCACTGACTTTGCTTGTCAGAAGTTGGCAAAAGATGATCACATGAACCCAGGACACTGCAACCATCATAAAAGTGGGTCGGTTGTCAAGCATCCGATTGTAAATCATGAGTCTGTGGGGATGCTGCAACAGTCATAAGTGTGAAAAATGGTCATAAGTTACTTTTTTCAGTGCTGTTGTAACTTTGAATGGTCACTAAGTGAACTGTTGTAAGTTGAGAACTACCTGTAACTGAGGTGGCTTTCCTAAACTTAGACATTTATTTCTCATTTAATTAACTCATGGTATCTTTAGCCTATCTTCTGAAGTATTGGCTGTTCCTCTAGGCTCTTTGCAGGCTATCTGCAGTCTGCAAATTTGATGAGTTCCCCTTCTATCCTCTCATCTAAAAGATTAATCTTGATGCTCAGCCTCATTCTTGAAGGAATGCCCACCTTCCACCTATGACTTCCGGTATAGTTGTTCATTAACACTCCTGGTACCATAGCCCTGTTTGCATATTCAGATCCCTAACAACCATTCAATGTTTTTGCAAGAAGGACAATTCCAAATTATTTTTAATGTAACAAGGGGGATTTTTCCCTCTTGTATGTGCTGTCACATCAGATGTGTGTTTCTTGTTGTGTAGTTTAAGTGATTAATTGTGCTATAGCCAAAGATTTCTAATTAATTTTGCAACTCCTTCTCCACTTTCACACTTCAGACTTATAAGAATCTTTCCTGCATTTACTGTTTAAAACATATATTCATTGCAACCAGTAGCTTTAATTTTTATATCAATTGCTAAGAAAATATCCAAGGGCACTGGTGTTCTTGCAGTCTGTGGCCATCTTGACATTCCTCCTTTATCCACTTCATTCTTTTAATGATTAAACAGAATAATAAAATCATGTATTCATTAAGCAGGAAAGGAAGGTTAGTGGAGATATCTCCTTTCCCATAATTTCCCTCTCATTTTTCATGTTCCAAATTGTCCCACAACTCTATATAAATATTAATATCAATTATACAGTATAGCTGCTGTCATATTTCAAGAATGCTAATATATATGAGTGTCTTGTAGACTTGGAAGCTTTCCAGAAAGCGGGCAAAGGTTGTGTGGAGTTTAATTCATTTTTCATCTTTCATTGGATTTTTGCTACACTGACTGAATGCTGTGTCCCTTTCTTTTTCCTGGCTTGCTCTGGCATCTGACCATCATGCTGGTGGAATGAACTGAAGTTTTAGGAGATGGAAATGAGATAACTCAGTTACTATCACAATGAAGCTTGGCTACATGCTGTACTGGCCTTGTACAATGGGTGCTTATGGAGGAACTACCAAAATAATAAAATAATATACAGTATGTATTGAGAATATGTGTCACTCAGCACCAAACAATTTTTTTTAAAAAAACCCAGTGAGTTGCCTGCTTCCCCTCCTTGAGTGACATATAAAAATATGAAGATGTGAAAGATTCACATACACACCACTAAAACTCTTATTGTATTTACCTGTTGGTCCATTTGTACCTTCAAGTTAGCCTAAACGGTGCATTGTAGTGCAACAGTTTTTGAATCAAGGTACCTAAAATCAACTAACTTAAAAATGCATAAAATATCTGGGACCCATTCCTGCCGTCAAATTGAAATTTCCCCAAAGTTGAGACTGCTTTTGTTCACAAAGATGTGGCTGTAGCAGCATCCCTGCAATCACATGATCATTATTTCTGACATTCCCTACCACCTTCCCCACAAGCAAAGTAAATGGTGAAGCTGGCAGAAAGTCAGAAGTCACTCCCATTTCCACTTCGTTTTTGCCCACCCATGATCTGTTGTCTAAGTGGAGATTATTAAGATAATATTATTGTTATTGAAGTTTGTTTGCCAATACAATTATTTTTCTATTTGTGATATATACTCTTCTTAGGTGATCATGGAATGGTCCACACTGGGGTAAAAAATGTGGTCAGCCTAAAACTTAATGTTCATTCTGGTCACATAACAATACACTGTGTTTGTCTCAAAAGTGAGTGCCACTTCCCTAGCTTAGGAATCATAGCCCCGAATGCTCCTATCACCATTGGGATCACTTTGGCTTTTACTTTCCACATGCTCTCTAGTTTCTCCTTCAGGTCCTGGTACTTCTCTAACTTTTCATACTCCTTCCTGGTGTTGCTGTCACTTGGCACCGCTACATCTATCGCTATTCATGTTTACTACCACAATGTCTGGTTGATTGGCCAGTACCTATTGTGTTTTAGGATCTGAAAGTCTTATAGGATCTTAGTCCTATTATTCTGCATGACCTTCAGTGGACTTTCCCATCTGGACTTGGGAGGGTCTATACCAGGGGTAGGGAACCTTGGCTCTTTTATGACTTGTGGACTACAACACCCAGAATTCCTGAACCAGCCATGCTGACTCAGGAATTCTGGGAGTTGAAGTCCACAAGTCATAAAAGAGCCAAGGTTCCCTACCCCTGGTCTAGACCATACACTGCACAGAAGTTCTTGTACATAGTGCCAGCTACTTGATTGTGTCTTTCAGTGTATGCTTTTCCTCCCACATCTTACACCCTGTCACAATGAGTTGGACCATCTCTGAGGCCTCTATGTATAGTTTGCACCTAGTATGGCTGACCCATGCTTCTCTGGTGCTTAGTGTCTTTTCTTGTGCTGCTATGATCAGAACCTTGGTGCTGTTTATCCAGCCCTTTCCAGCTTCATATATGAAGTAGGCAGTTGAAGGATTAGGGGATCTTTGTCTAAGGTCCCCTACTGGTAAGGGAAATGCCAGGTAGGATTTGAATACTGGTCTCCCATGTCAAAGGCTCTAACCATTATGTTGACCAGCCATCTTGGTTATAAATTAGAAACAGAGATGGAGATGGAAGTGGAAATAGAGATGGAGTTGAAGACAGACAGATAGACATGCACTCTTTGCAGACGTCTCTACATAAAAGATTTTGCTGAGATGAGTGGGAATTATTCTACAAGAGAACATTATAGGAAAATGTTGAATTTTAGCAGCATCTTCAGTTGTTACTTAATATTTGATGATCCTCAGCTAATTCAGATAAATTCTGCAGAGAATCTGTACATACTAGGTTTTGTAAATTATATTTTGTATATAATGTTAGCTCACACTACTTTATTAGCATAAGAATCTTAGTGTCCAGAATAACATTCCTCTCACCTTCCAGCAGTCTTTCTTTGCTACCTGCTAAGAACTACTCAGAGACGTGGTGACTTTGACCCTGGAGGTAGAACTTAGCCATGAACAGTAGTGGAATTCTGTAGTGTTCGTGTTCCCTTCTGAATTGAATCTACCCTCCTGATAGAATAGGGGGCAAGAATATTTAATGAGTATATTCTTATTAAATAATAGTAGTAAGCCAGGCAGCAATCATGTCAGGCTTTCAGAATAGAGCTGTTGCTGCGCAATATGATGGAAAAAATCTCACAAAGTACTAGAGACAAAAGTTTTGAATTTCAAGTCTGAATTGCATCATAACATCTGGAATACTTTGCAAGGTTACTGGTTTAAGATATATGATTCTATACATACTGGTTCCCATTATCATGCAGTTTGCAGCATCCAAGTCATATATATATATACCCTAACCCCCTTTTACTGACATCACTCAAAGTCTTTTCCTTAATTCAGAACATCATTGCTGCTAATTGGTGGCCTGGTTCTCATATTTGGAGATGAGGAATACAACAACTGCTAAAACAAGCTATACTTGGGATTAAAAAACAAGCAAAATACCTGCAGGAAAAAAACCCCCAGCTCCAGCTACGTATGATATCACTGGAACCATTTCACTTCATTGTTCCATACAGCTCAGCCTTTTCTGCTATCCACCCAAAGTACAAATCATAGCTGTAACAAGCTGCCCATCTCTTTTTTTACCTTCTAATATCTGCTCTATATTTTTCTTCTATTTTAGATAAACCCAGGAAATTAAAGAAAAGTGTGCAACAATTTGTCACAAAGGTATCTTGAGATCTCTGAAAACACCAGATAAGAGAACAGGATCAGTTCTATTATTAGTTAAAACAGTACAGGTTCTGGGGTGCAGTAGTAAAATAGGCTAGGGAAATTCTGGGAATTGAAGTCCACACATTTTAGAGTTACTAAGGTTGAGGAAGACTGTTTCAGAGGGTGCTGTTCTACAGCAGCAGTGATGGAGGAATGCCTTCCAGTCTTCTTGTTTTCAAGAAAGAGAAAATGGTGCCATCTTGTTTTACATCCCAAGCAGCAAACTCTTTTGCAATGACTCAGGCGCAGAAGTTATTAAATGCTCCTTTTGTAGTTTTGGCATCTCAATAAGTATTCCACATCGATTCCTGCCAGAAGGTAAAGGAGAGTCTCTCAGATATGCTTCATAGCAGTTGGTTACAATGCCATCTTTGTTTCCTTAACTTCATTGATTTATAAGTGACATCTGGTAAATTTATACTCAGTTGAATCACGTATGTATGTAAAAACATGCTTTGTATATAGTACAAATTCCTCAAAGAAACAGAACTTCAAACGAACACCCCCCACACACACCCCAAAAGCCCCTTCACTAAATGACTGCTTATTGGCTGGAAGAATTACACTGAGCAGATGCTATGCAAAGTAGCAAGGGACACCCTGCTATGAACATAATATTGGTTTTGGCTCTCTTAAGTTGATCTAAATTTAAAATTGCTTTAAATGGTTTAATTTCTATATGCTGTAACAAGAACCACTTTATTGGCAGACCCCATAGAAAAATTGAAAATAGAAATAGAAAAACTGGCTTCTGCGTTTCTCCATTATGATTTTAGTCCCACCACTACTTTACAGTAACTCAGATGGACATTGCCCTCTGTTATTTTATATGCTGATCAAAAAGCAAGATAACACCAATCATTGTCGCTAATGTTTAGTTGCTTCCTTGTGATGAAAATCTTCAAGCATGAAAGTAGCTTATATTCAAAGTGCTTACTAGATAAATGTCTTCTGCTCGGCCAGTTGGTAGTACTTAGAATTTATTTTCTCTCACTCATTGTTGATGTCCTGCCAATATTATCATATTGATCTTCTAGCAAACTGGAGAAAGTAGAAGGTCCCACCATTTAATAGAAAGGAAGCCCTGATTCTCATGATAGAGGAGGACATCCCAACTGGCATAGTTGAGACTCATTAAATGCAATTGGAAAACAAGGAAGAGAAATGTATTATTTCCTGTCCTTCCTTGCTGACGAGGAGAGCGAGTGTGTAACACTCTCTCTCTCTCTCTCTCTCTCTCTCTCTCTCTCTCCCTCTCTCTCTCCCTCTCTCTCTCTCTCTCTCTCTCTCTCTCTCTCTCTCTCTCTCTCTCTCTCTCTCTCTCTCTCTCTCTCTCTCTTCCCCCCCACCCTTACTTTTGGAAAGACTTTGGACAGTCGTGGGGTTCAGCCAGTTCGCACCACTTCAGCAAAACTGGTAGCTAATTTTTTGTTGCCCAGGCCCAGAATGGATGTCTGGAAGTGACATCCGCACAGAGAACCGGTTGTTCACATATTTGAATCCCAACACTGCCTTTGGATGACATCTGAAATGGCTGGATTGTGGTGATCTTTGAAAATAGCGTATTTTGCTCAATCTCTCTTTCCATGAAGTATTCTGAGTTGTGCAGTTCTCATTCCAATGGTTATTTCAACAATGCTTGCAAAATGATGACCGGCTACCATAACCCATGCAGTAGGTCTTCCAAAAGATCCCTAAGCATGGTCAGCATAGTAAAACTGAACAATGTAGTTCAGCTTTAACAATGGTATTTAACCACCAGGATTAAGAAGTGAGCTGATTTTTAGAGAAAGGATTGTAGTTTACAAGCTTACATTTAATTGGTCAAATAGAAACTTTGTCACTTGTTTTTTTCACTTACTAAATGAAATTTCATTTATTTAATCTATAAGACTTATCTGACCCTATTACAATCCCAATTAGGAACTCCTAATTAAAAGGCTTGCTAAGGCTCCATGGAGTATTTTGATTAATGGAAGTCACCCAAGATGGTTGGGATTTTAAAGCAATGTTATCCAACATGATCTGAGTGGGCATCTGCTTGCCTAATGCAGTTTTCTTGCTCCTTTATGTCTCTGCAGCATTTTCTGAGATGGGATGCATTTTGGTGTGATATGAAGGCTCAGTGAAAAGGAGGTAGGGGGAGGTCAAGGAGAAGTTCTGAAAGTACACTAGATGTGTTTATGGAGTGGGGACATGGAATACATTGATACTGTGTTATACCATTGACTGTATATGAAATATTCAAGTTGTATGCAAACTATTTCTGGGAAAAATACTGAGGAATGCAAGGCTTTCTAAGAGGTACAATGAAAGTCTTCTTTAAAAAGGTAAAGGTTTCCCCTCTTTAGTTATGTCTGATTCTAGGGGGCGGTACTCATCTCCATTTCTTAGCCGAGGGAGCCAGTGTTCTCCGAAGACAACATCTATGATCATGTGGCCAGCATGACTATACACCGAGGTGCAAAATCTCCTTAAAAGCCCCAGAAGACAAAAAAAAGGAAAGGGAAAAAAGCCTGAGGTCTCAAATGAGATTTTGTTTTAACACTATCGTAACTTTGATGGTCATTGCATGTTTTGGGTGTATGAAGTTTCAAGATCTGGGACTTTGACAACCTTAGGCCAGAATGGGATGGCACTACCCTAGACAGACCCAGTCTGCAATTTGGGGATTCTCCTGGACTTGCGACTCCTGCTCAAAGATCAGGTGGAGTAGAGACTAGGACAGCCTTTGCACAAATTCAGGTTGTGTGCCAGTTGTGGCCTTTCCTAGATCAGAAGTCCCTGTTATTCAATCCCTGGTCATCTCATGCTTGGACTACTGCAATGTGCTCTGCATTGGGCTACCCTTGAAGAACGTTTGAAAGCTTCAACTGGTGCAGAAAGTGGCAGCGCAGGCAGTCTTTGGGGCCCCTAGAGTGGCCCATGTTACACTGTTCCACAAGCTGCACTGACAGCCAGTTTGCTTCTGGGTCAATTCAAGGTGTGGTTGTTACTTAGAAAGTCCTACATGGCATGGGTCCAGGTTACTTGAGGAGCCAGGTCATCCCAGTGGGACAGGCCCACCCCACTTACACTGGCAGAGGAGGCAAGCTGCACATCCCATCAGTGAAGGTATTCTGGCTGGCGAGGTACAAGAGAAGAATTTCCTCTGCTGCAGCCCTGGCCATTTGGAGCATCTTGCCCCAAGGTGAGATTAGTTCTTACCCTCCTGACTTTCCACATGAGCCTGAAGACCTGGCTCTGCCAGTTGGCTTGGGGCCCCATTGGGGGAATTTCACAGTGGAGGTGGGTGATTGACTAATAGCAATTCCTACCTCCGCCCCAAACATTCTACTTCCTTCCTCCCCATCTTTCAGTTTTAGTTATAATTTATATTTTATTATGATTTTTTGTTATTTGATACATTTGTATATATATTTATTGTAATGTATTGGCCTCAACTGTTTAAATCACTTCATTAATGTCTGACCTTACTTGTTGTATTGCTTAACGGTTTCTGTTACTGCAAGCCAGACTGGCTGTCTCCAAGCTGATAATTAGGTTTCAGTGGGAAACTGTTATTTTAAACCTATTGGTTGCCGCCTAGAGGCTAACCGTATAAATAGCTGTTCAGCAGCCATTAGGGCTGCTTCTGTTCAGTGTTAATAAACTTGCTTGCTGTTTCAACACTCCTGTCTCGTTCAATGCCTAACGAACCGAAGATATAACATTTATGGTTTTATTTTGCTTATGTAAGCTGCCCAGAGTTGTCTTGCAGCGAGATGGTAGCAAGCAAATTTAATAAATAAAAATGAAAAAAATGAGTATCTATTTTTTATAGAGCTTCTGTTGTTGTTATAGTTTAACAATGCTTTTCATAAATGACTACAGGTGAAACTCAGAAAATTAGAATATCATGCAAAAGTTCATTTATTTCAGTAATGCAACTTAAAAGGGGAAACTAATATATGAGATAGACTCATTACATGCAAAGCAAGATAGTTCAAGCCGTGATTTGTCATAATTGTGATGATTATGGCTTAGAGCTCATGAAAACCCCAAATCCACAATCTCAGAAAATTAGAATATTGTGAAAAGGTGCAATATTCTAGGCTCAAAGTGTCCCACTCTAATCAGCTAATTAAGCCATAACACCTGCAAAGGGTTCCTGAGCCTTTAAATCAGACATGTCAAACACAAGGCCCGGGGGCCAGATCAGGCCCGCGAAGTGGTTTCATGTGGCCCGCGAAGCCATCCTGGAAACAGTGAGGGAACGGCCCCCACTGACTTGGCCCTGGCCCAGAGACCCTCCTTCCGCCAGAGACCCTCAGATCTGTCCCACTCCTGCCCAGGCCCCCATAGGCACCCTTGATGCCAACGATGTAGAGCTGGCCACGCCCACCCAGTAGGCCATATGCGCTCTAGCCATGCCCACCCAGTAGGCCACGCCCACGCAGACCATACCCACCCGGCCCCCTGAGGGCAACCACAATGCTGATGCGGCCCTCAATGAAATTGAGTTTGACACCCCTGCTTTAAATGGTCTCTCATTCTGGTTCAGTAGGAATCACAATCATGGGGAAGACTGCTGACCTGACAGTTGTGCAGAAAACCATCATTGACACCCTCCATAAGGAGGGAAAGCCTCAAAAGGTAATTGCAAAAGAAGTTGGATGTTCCCCAAGTGCTGTATCAAAGCACATTAATAGAAAGTTATGTGGAAGGGAAAAGTGTGGAAGAAAAAGGTGCACAAGCAGCAGGGATGACCGCAGCCTGGAGAGGATTGTCGGGAAAAGGCCATTCAAAAGTGTTGGGGACTTTCACAAGGAGTGGACTGAGGCTGGAGTCAGTGCATCAAGAGCCACCACACACAGACGGATCCTGGACATGGGCTCCAAATGTCGTATTCCTCTTGTCAAGCCGCTCCTGAACAACAAACAACGTCAGAAGCGTCTTACCTGGGCTAAAGAAAAACAGACCTGGTCTGTTGCTCAGTGGTCCAAAGTCCTCTTTTCTGATGAGAGCAACTTTTGCATCTCATTTGGAAACCAAGGACCCAGAGACTGGAGGAAGAATGGAGAGGCACACACTGCAAGATGCTTGAAGTCCAGTGTGAAGTTTCCACAGTCTGTGTTGATTTGGGGAGCCATGTCATCTGCTGGTGTTGGTCCACTGTGCTTCATTAAGTCCAGGGTCAACGCAGCCATCTACCAGGAGATTTTGGAGCACTTCATGCTTCCTTCCACAGACGAACTTTATGGGGATGCTGACTTCATTTTCCAGCAGGACATGGCACATGCCCACACTGCCAAAAGCACCAAAAGCTGGTTCAATGACCGTGGGATTACTGTGCTTGATGGCAAAGTCACCTGACCTGAACTCCATAGAGAATCTATGGGGCATTGCCAAGAGAAAGATGAGAGACATGAGACCGAACAATGCAGAAGAGCTGAAGGCCTCTATTGAAGCATCCTGGTCTTCCATAACACCTCAGCAGTGCCACAGGCTGATAGCTTCCATGCCACGCTGCACTGAGGCAGTAATTGCTGCAAAAGGGGCCCAAACCAAGTACTGAGTACATATGCATGCTTATACTTTTCAGAGGTCCAATATTGTTCTATGTGCACTCCTTGTTTTATTGATTGCATGTAATATTCTAATTTTCTGAGATTGTGGATTTGGGGTTTTCATGAGCTGTACGCCATAATCATCACAATTATGACAAATCACGGCTTGAACTATCTTGCTTTGCATGTAATGAGTCTATCTCATATATTAATTTCCCCTTTTAAGTTGCATTACTGAAATAAATGAACTTTTGCACGATATTCTAATTTTTTGAGTTTCACCTGTAAATGAGCCAAGAGTTTTCTTAGAGATACTGAAATCTGAAACTGGGAAAAATCTTTGAAATTTTATTCCAAACTAGATTTGCTAGGCCCTGTGGCATCTACTCAGCCATTTTCTAGCACAGTTCAAGGCAGATGGACAGTGTGATCTAAAACCACACCATCCAAAAGATTAGACATAAGACATTTCAGATATTACTTAACCTCCTCTAATTTTAAAAGATATTTGCAAGTACTGATTTATGAGGATGGAGGTTGCTCAGTAGAAAGTTTCAGATGAAGCAGAAGACCAAAGACATATAAATATTGGAAGTTTAGAAGCCTATTGTGGACATACTCATCAAGAGATTAAGAAGCTGGTCATGTCTATTCACAAAAGAGCTATTTAGGTGAGGACAGCCCAGGTAGATGCCCAGAAACTCCCAGAAACTAATTTTTTACTTCAACCTTTTTTTAATAGACAGGTATAAATACCTTGAAACAAATTAATTGGTATATTTCCCCCCCCCATGAATGTCTGTGGGGCCTAGCTAGGCCAAAGACATCAATCTCAACATCATCATCAGAACAACAAACACGCTGGTACCTCACATTGTAATATGCTAATTTCCCATTTAATGCTTTATTTAGACCTTTTGAAACTGATAAGAGAAAGAGACTGACAGATATCAGGGCAAATAGCTGCAGTCATCATGTGACCTGTACCCATCTTAAGGCCAAACTTAGATGACAGATAGTCATTCTCAACTGGATCAAATATTGGATGACCTATTTTTAATAGCAGAAAGGACATTCTGCCATGGCGGTGCAGTAGTTAGAATACAGCAGGCCTTTTTTCCTCATAGAACGCTCAGAACGGCCTTCCGGCACCTTTTTTTGAAAAAAAAAAAAGCTTTTGCACAAGCTGATGACTTGATGACTAAAAAAAGGGGGGGTATTTTGGGTTTCATTGGTTAGGTTCATTTATTGTTATAGAAACGGCTAGTTTATAATGTTATAGAAAAGTAAAAAGTTGAGGTTCAATGTTAATGCTTCCTTCTACTCCTGTAACAGAGGAAGTCAGAAGTCAGTGCCTTTTCTTTTTCCCTTCTCCCCCTCACCTTTTTCTCTCACCCTTCGCTTGCAAAAGCCCCCCCCACTCACTCACACTTTGCTCACAAAAGTCTCTAGTCGCTGTCACTCTCCTCCGTCTCTTTCAAAGGCCTCTTGCTCGCTCGCTCACTTACTGCCCTGTTGCTTCCAAACGCCATTTGCTCGTTCATACACTCACTTACTGCCCCGTTGCTTCTAAACGCTTCCAAATGCTTCCAAATGCCATTTGCTCATTCACTCACTCACTGTCCCGTCGCTTCTAAATGCTTCCAAATGCTACTTGCTCGCTCACTTACTGCATTTGGAAGCAACGGGACAGTAAGTGAACACGTGCTGGGGCCAGAGGCCATCAGCTGTTTGGCGCTGGAGACGCCAGGCGGCCCGATGCAGCGTTCCATGGCTGGGGCATCTTCAGTTGGTGTCAGGGACGGTGCTGGAGGTCATCAGCTGTTCAGTGCCAGAGACTGCTGCCACGAGGAACACAGCTCTGGGTCGGGGTTTGGAGCAGCTCTGGGTGGGGGCTCAGCATGGGCTTTAGCGTGGCAACTGCAGGGAGGGGAATCCCCATGGCGGCTGTGGGGAGGAGAATCCATGCGGCCTGTGGCTCCAAGCCACAGGGGCGGGGGTGCAAAGGACAGGCAGTGACGCCGTAGCAAGAGGGGGTTCTTACAGACACCGGCATCGCTCCCAGTGACAGCACCTCTGAGTTCTGGCACCTTTTTTTTTTTAGAAAAAAAGCCCTGGAATACAGTATTGCAGGCTTACTCTGCTCACTGCCAGGAATTCAATCCTGACCAGCTCAAGGTTGACTCAGCCTTCCATCCTTCTAAAGTCAGTAAAATAAGGACCCAGATTGTTGGGGGCAATATGCCAACTCTGTAAACCACTTAGAGAGGACTGTAAAGCACTGTGAAGCGGTATATAAGTCTAAGTGCTACTGCTATTCATCTGGGGATTATGGAAAGCCTTCAGTCCTGCTCTTTCACTTCCCACTTATCATTCATCAATTCCTGTTTTCAAGCATCTTTTTGAGCACATTTATAGTGTTTATACTTATAGGAAAAAAATGTCCTGAAAGAACAAAATGTAGATGCATATTGTCTAAGACTGGACAATTCCTCCCCTCTACCCTCCTCTGACCCACACAACCTTTACTATTACAAAATGACTCACAATCTGTTTCCTGTATTGCTAGGACAAGGTTATACATGGACACAATGAACTGCCTCTGATATCTCTCAATCTTGAAAGATACTCTCTCTGATTCTAATGCATTGTAGTGTCCCTGACGTTAGATTGTATCATAAACATTTCACAGCTCAACTTTTTTTAAAATTTAAAATATAAATAGGCTATTTTTTTAGTGCCAAAAGTCCTCTGGCAGCAGTTTCCAATATCTAAAATATGACACCTAGACATTTCAAAAGCCATACAACTGAAAAATTAATAACAGTTAATAGTAGGATCAAAACATATGGTCTAATAAAAATTCTAAAGTCCAGTAAATAAATGCAATTAATGTGCATCTAAATTCTAAAAATCCAGTAACAAAGAAAATCAGTATAATGATGGATACTGCATTTCACAATTGTGTAGCCATTCTCCTCTTCATTTCTACTAACCTAGCTCTTGCTATAGGGAGGTTTGGAAGCATTGTAGGTTTTTTATATATGGAGCCAGAGTGTTTCAATAACTGCAGAAGACTTTGATGTTCAATAATAATGTGAATACCAGCAGATATTAAGTAAATTCTTCACCTTTTCTTCTTTATATTTTGCACATTTTGAAGTTTTCAAACTGTCTCTTAAAAGTAAGGCAGTGTAGAAAGTGTTAATTATTCAACACTTCAATTATTAATTGCATGGAATTCTGATGGAGACTTCATTTTTTACACCAATGTCATTAGGGGAGTGATCTAAGCTGGTAAAAACTTTCCTGGCCATCAACACTACTTGAGCTTCTCCACTCAGATTTCAGTTCAGGGGAATTCCCAAAACCTCCATGTCGCTCTTCCCAGGGGATTTAATCTAATCTGATAGGTGTGATTTGCTGTAGTTGCTTTATGGTTTTTATTGTGAACTTCCACATTTGAGTGGCTTGGTCAAAGCAGAGGACCAAACTGTTGTATACTCAGAGGGTGGAATCTGATGATCTGAATGGCCCAGGAAATGCTGAGTCAATGAGGCTAATTTAAGGGAGAGTGGTGGCTTATATATGTGTGTGTGAGAGAAAGTAGATTTAAATATAATGAGAACTTTGTTTCTTTGCTGAAAATGGAAACCTCCTTATCCTCTGCAATCCCCAATGAAATTTGAAGTTTATAAATGTGCCACATGCACGTATCATATAACACTGACCTAAAACTGACTTTAAACACCAGGGGACACACAATGCAAATTAGTTCAAAAGATGCTGACTTCAGCATTTTACAGAGGTGGCTGATTGCCAGAAATAAATATTTCACATTTGCTATAAATTGGTAATTTAAGTTCATTGCCTTAACAGCAAAGCTGAATAAACAGCTTTTGGCAATTTCAAACACCTGCCAGGGCCTTTTAATCTTTTGCCTCTTTACATATCACTACATTGCTGCCAGGGAAAAATGATTTATTGAAAGCAATGCTGCCTCTCTTAATTCTTCAGCAACTCATATTTATCTGATGATCTGCATAGTTTGGTGGTTAGTGCTACTCAAATTATTATTTTTTTTTCAAAATAAAGCATCTAGTTCCTTAACTCTTCCTGCACATCTCCTAGTTGCAAATATAAGTGAAATGTATATAATTGATCTGCATATTAGAATTCAAGGGCTGAAATCATCTCTACATTTGCATCGTTTTATGAAGTAAGTGAGGACAATATTTATTTGTGGATTCTAATTTTCCAGCCTAGAAGACTTACTGCTTGTGATCTTTTCCCATGCTATTTTGATTCATATTTACTGGAACTGCTATATGAGAACGTGCTAGATCAAGAGCTACATTGGTTTTGAGAGGAGCGTTTATTAAAGCTTGGATATAAGAGGATGCAGGTCTTCAAACTATCAATGAACAGTATCAGTGCAAGGGTTACCCATACTTCAGTATAGATGCAGTAGTCATTTATTTAAGGCTAGGGTAGATGGGAAAATTGGAAAAAAAAATAGTGGAAGACGTCAATGACCCAACCACTTCATCATCAGAACTTATGTATGTACTTGTTTTTGGACTTCCCACTATCCCTTTGTTTTTAAAATTTGAAGTCGCGCTCGTGGCTAAGTCACTGTTTCTGACCATTTTTTAAAGTAAGCAATAATGGACCTAATGCAACTTACTGAGCTAAACAAGTATAGTGTGATGCAACGTGAGCCCAGTTTCAGAAGCAACAGGTTGAGTATATACAGTGTGCTGCCTAGGAAAATGTTGAGCAAAAAATATTCTTTGCTTGGTACCACCTCAGGGCTCTTAGTCATATGAAAATGTGTTTGTGCGTGCATGCGTGTGTGAGAGAGAGAGGGAGAGAGAGACAGAGAGATTCCTACCCATCAGCTTGAATGGATTGAAATTAATATTATGACATTTCATAAAGTTTCTAATTCAATGGTTCCTTACTATTCTGAAATTCTGAAACTGTACTTTATCAATTGTTCTTTTATATTTTTTGTTCTGCCTTTAATTATAAGCATATAATCATATAATTCGCCTGTTACTCGTCCCAGCTTCTGCCAACCTAGCAGTTCGAAAGCACATAAAAAATGCAAGTAGAAAAATAGGGACCACCATGGTGGGAAGGCAACATGTCATGCTGGCCACATGACCACGGAGACGTCCTTGGACAAGCGTTGGCTCTTCGGCTTTGAAACAGAGATGAGCCCCTAGAGTCGGAAATGACTAGCACACATGTGCGGGGGAACCTTTACCTTTTTTAATCATATAATTATTGCTGCTACTCAGTGCTTTTTTTCTAAAAAAAATGCCGGAACACTCATCTTGTTAATCTTTTATTTATATAATTTTATTTATATATTTATTTGTATAATTAAAAAATTATATATTCAATTCTTAATGCATCTTTCAGGCATTCACCAAATAAACTAGAATTTATTGTGAGCATCTCCTTAAATATGAACAGCTCATAAGCCGGACCTACCTATATTAGCAACCATATTATTGATGGCTTGTACATACCATTTTAAAGATATGATCACATTGGTTCAAGTGAATGAGATGCTCCTATATCCCAAAATGCATGCTATTAATTCATCCCTGCCAAAATAGTTATTTTCATCAGGCTTAGTTCATGATGAACTTAGAACACTAAGTTCTGTTTTATCAAATTAATCATGAAGACAGCATAGTAGGCTGCCATAGGGGTGAAAAATTGTGGGATAGCTCCCCCATGTTTATATACTGCAGGTGGGTATAGTAAAGATGGAATATTATTTTTTGTCTACTTGGAAAATGATATGTTGTACTTTAATAGAGAAGGAGACAACTTTTGCATATATAGTATGACAAATATTGAGCTACTTTTGGAAGGACTAGCAGTGGGAGATAATAGATGTCTAATACAAGTGCATATGCTGCCTTCAACATATATGTGTTTAATTGATGGAGTCAAGATAATGAATTGCAAAGAAATTGTTATTAATACATAAGTTAAACATTTTGTTTCTATTTCTTTACAACTGCTGATGAAAAATGGCCTGACTATGTTGAAATTATACACACAAGAGAACAGGCTTAGGTGAGGGGGAAAGTGTTACAATTCAATCTATTTATGAATATGAATGAATATGTCCATAATTGCACAGTGTATTTTAACAATGATATAGAACTGTGCTATGAGGAGCTTACAATTTACATTTCTTATTCTTGGAGAATTAATGACAATGGATTGAAAAAAGTAGATGCAAAAGTAATGTTAAATAAATATGAGAAAGTATAGTTGCATATCCTTAAGTAATTTATGAAAAAAAAATTGCTTAAGATTACCACTTCAGATAGACATAGAAAATCTGCAAGAATCCAGATAACCACTAAAATAGTAGCCATGAGACACAGTTCCTGGCTGAGGGAGTAAAGGAGACTATCTTCTAGAAAGCTAACTTTCACTCTCAGGGGTCTTTGAGGACCACCTCTTGAGCTTGGAGCTAAGTAGGGTCAAATCTAGTTAGTGCTTGGATGGCTGACTGTCAGGAAATCTCAGAGATGTAGGTTAGATTGGGGAGTTGGGGGTGCGGGGTGGGGACGTAAGGACACCATAAAGGAGAAAATGCAAAGCAGTTATATACTGTTGCAAAAATAAAGGCTACAAGAGAGGACTTTAATTGAAGAAAAGTTTACTTTGCTAATCCTGCATGGTTTTAAAATTAAGAAATGCAGGGATCCAGTGATGGACAGGCACGGCCAGTGTCGTAATTCACAGGACCTTTAATGCCCCCCCCCAGTCCCTCTTCCTTCACACCTGCTGCTAAGCCACAGCTTGGGCGGCCTCATGAGCCTCCTCTGAACTTTGCTAGTAGCTGACACCACAGCAGCAGCTGCATTCTCTGAATTTCTTCCCCACTCTTCGGATCGATGTTAAACTGTATTTGCCAGTGCTGAGACCTCCCCAGTTCCTTCTCCGGAAGGTGAACAAAGAAAGACCCTATTGCAGGAGTAGGCAACCTTGGCTCTTTTATGACTTGTGGACTTCAACTCCCAGAATTCCCGAGCCAGCATGGCTCAATATGGAAACTTCTCCATTATTCCTCAGCATGGCTGGCTCAGGAATTCTGGGAGTTGAAGTCCACGAGTCATAAAAGAGCCAAGGTTGCCAACCCCTGCCCTATTGGCTTTTGAAAGCCAATAGAGGGAGTAGCACAGCTTGTGCAAAAGTTGAAAAAATCCTTAAAGAAAGAATGCCGGAACGCCGTAATGCCGTTCTGAGCATTCTATGAGAAAAAAAAAGCCCTGCTGCTATTACTACTATTTTATAGAAGTTATTATTGGCACCATGACTGCCAGTGCTCTAACACTTGAGAAGATGCATTTTTAAACATCATATTTAACTAATAATGTTGGTTTTTTGAATTGATTTTTTAATCATCTTTCCTTTGGTGAGTTGAAAAAAAATCCGTAAAAATCAGTAGTGTAAATATTAACATACTGAACTTGGCCATTCAGTCAAATTCCTTACTGTTAATTAGGTGAAAAATTGGACTTCTTTTGAGTGGGAAGAATGCCTAATGCTTATGTATCTACTTGAATTTCTGTATGAATAAGTTCTAAGGCAGGTGAACTGTATACTTCAAAAAGCTGCAATGATGGTAAGACTCTTAGAAACCCAATATGTCACTTCCTTTTTATCAGTCTCACCCACAGTCCCTGATTCACACAGAGATTATAAATGTGTCTGAAAATGTGTTATATGCAGATTGCACAACAGAAATCTGATTAGTCATGATTTCAAAGATGCTATTAAGTTTTATTGAATCTGATATATCGGTCCTTTAATTAAACTTTAACCCATTAAAGTCAAGGGAGTTTACTTTTGAATAGATCCATACAGGATTGCATTATAAGAAAAGGTCTTTTCACAGGGACATCCTAGATGACCTGATGGTAAGGATGCAAATCATAGCATTCACACCATTTCAGCAATGACATCATGACACTTGAGATGTCACCTTCCTGATGCCTGCTTCAGAAATTATTCTAAAGTTTTTATTAATGGTATAGTTAGATTTGAGACTTTCTGGACAGGGTGGGTTATGAAGGAATAGGGAATAATTTCAATGATAATATGGCAGATTTATTTTCCTCAGAAAGTCCTGCACTTAGCAGCAATGCTAGTTATTGTAGAATAAATGAGTAATCCTTGATTTAAGAATAAACTAGATGGAAATTTCTTTCCTTTCATCTGTGAATTGTTGGGAAATATGCATTTTAATATGCATATTTTAGTAATATCTGAAGGGCAGAGACATATTTTTCATTTACTTCAAATAAGTTGCCAAGCAGCTCAGTGTCTCAAAAATTGAGTTTCCTGTATAGGTATGACCTTTACTGAGCCAATTTTGGTCACCATATCACAAAAAAGATGTTGAGAGTTTGGAAAAAATTCAGAGAAGAGCAACTAAGATGATCAAAGGCCTGGAGACTAAAACATACAAAGAATGGCTACGGGACTTGGGTTTGGCTAGTCTAAAGAAAAGAAGAAATAGGGGACACATGATAGCAGTATTCTAGTATTTGAGGGGCTGCCACAAGGCAGAAGGGGCCAGGTTGTTTACCAAAGCACCAGAAGGAAGGATGAGAAACAATGGTTGGAAACTGATCAAGGAGAGAAGCAACCTGAAATTAAGGAGAAACTTCCTGACAGTGAGGACAATCAACCAGTGGAACAACTTACCCCCAGAAATTGTGGGCGCTCCATCACTGGAGATTTTTAAGAAGAGACTAGACATTCACCTGTTTGAGACAGTATAGGTTCTCCTGCTTGAGCAGGGGGCTGGACTAGAAGACCACCGAGGTCCCTTCCAGCTCTATTCTATTCTATTCTTTTTTTTAAAAAAAGGTTTTATTGTTTTTTAAAATACACCTTAATATTTGTTAAACATCGTGTTGTCTGGGTTAATGTTTAAAAAACAATCAATAACAATTTCTGTAATTCTATTGTCCATATGACAGCTTTACATGATTTCCTCTTCTTCCAATAATATTCTCTTTTGTCAATAATTCTTATTTAAATAAATGAAAATTAAATATAAACATTTTTCTCATGTTTCTGCAGGTAATAACCACATCAATATAAAGCTTCTTTTCATTGATCATCTTGATTGCCTCATCATAAGTCCTGTTTACATTCTTATTTAAATTTGGTTTCCCCACAATATTCAAAACTTTTCTTACTGGTTAAGATTTTCTCAAAATTAGTTACTTACACTTAAATATTTAAGTCTTTTTTCTCATACAAGCCATCATATTTTATATTTCTCATATCTTAAAAAAGAGGAAAAAAGAAGAAGAAAAAGACAAAACAGAGAAAACATTTCTTTTATATAAACCATCCCAACATTTATATATTTCTCATGTAAAAAAAACATAAAAGAAAAAAAGTAAGAAGGCATACTATATTACTTTAGGGGCTTGTCCCTCTTAAAGTAATCTTCATTTATATTCAACTTTCTATTTCTTTAACCATATTCAAACAAATGTTTAATTTTTAAATACTCCCTCTGGTAATTTCCATCATCTAATTTCTTAATTCTCACTTTAGCCTTCCCCCCCCAACATCTTTCCTGTTCTATATGCTTTGGTGAATCAAAGTGTCTTCCCATAATCTTATAAATGTTCTTGCAGGTACAAAAGGCCAAACAGGTAAGATGTTTTTATAGGAACATTTCGCCCTTTCATGTTCATTGAAAATCTTTTCCTTTTAGTCTTTCTTGATTTTATTTATTATTTTTTGTCTCTCAAGATCTCGCAATTCTCCTGGCAAAATCCATTTTACCAAATTTTTCTTGTCCTCAAACTTATTTTGTAATCTTAAAGTGTAGTTTCTCTTTTCCATATCTAGAGTTTCTTGTAAATTTTTTCCCCATCTGGGTTAAGTCATATTTCCTAGTATTGTTAAATTCCATCTTGAAATCTCTCTCCTCTGTCTTGTAGTCAGTTGTCCGTTTTTTTTGCTCACTCTCTATTTTTATTTTCTGAGAATTTTTATGTTGTAAAGTTAAATTGAAGATGTGTTCATTTAATGTTTTCAAGGTTATGTTTAATTTCCTCATGGTATTATTATTTGAATTAGTTGCAACATAGCATAGATCTCCTAATGGAAAGTATTTGTTTTGTCTTGGTATATTCTTTCTGCAGTTCTCTGGTTTTCCATGATAGCCAAAAATCAAGGTTTTTCTTTCTCTGCAGACAGCTTTAGAGTCACAGTTGAGTTAGTATTTGTAATCCAGAAAGGTCAATCCTTTTTTGTTTTTTAGAGTTTATAATTCTCACTTTGTAGAAAGCCCAAGATGTTTTCTTTCTTTTTTGTCACAGTTGTTCTTTGTTATTAAGACATTGAAGGTCACCAAATCAAATTTATCTTTTCCTGAGCCTTGCCAGTCTCTATATTAAAGCAATGTTGTTGTGTTTTCATCCATCACTAGGTGTCAGCACCAGTTCTTTCACTAATAGACAATTATTTACTTCTATTTTCATAATATAAAAGGAAAATCTTAGCAGATTCCACCAATTTCAAACTTATCCATAAGTTTTATAGTCTTTTTATTTCAATATATTTTTATCCCCCCTGAAAAGTTTAATTTGTTGCTTCTGTCTGCAGGAGGGTGGGGCAGAAGTCCCCCTCCTTCTCACTTTTGGAGGCTTTTTGCTTCTTAGGTATTTTTCCCCCCAGAAAATCAATTTCCAAATAGGAGAGAGAAAATCACTGTTCTTACCCAGTTCCAAACATGTTGTTTACAGTCAGCTTGAAGTAGTACTTTTGAACTTCAGTTGCTTGTAGCTTGGGCTGGACTCAGAAGTTGAACTAGCTTCTTCTCCTGCCGGTTTCTGGAGGGCTTTTCCTAAACCGATCAGATTGATCACTGTCTTTCCACAATCAGTGGTACTTCCCCCCCTTCTGTGTTGCCTCTATGGGGCAACTTCAGTCCCACTTAGGATCCCATGGCAGTCAGAAATCAGCCATAGGCTGCTGCACTACTGCGCAAAGCCGGAAGTCTATTCTATTCTATTCTATTCTATTCTATTCTATTCTATTCTATTCTATTCTATTCTATTCTATTCTATTCTATTATTCTATTCTATTTGCTAAATTTTGCATGCAGTGTGTAAACCTTTTTCAGATTTGGGTATGTAGATTATTTCATTTCTCCTATTTTTAACTTTTGTGATAGCCAATGGCCAAACATTAGAAAGTATATTGAATTACATATTAAAGCAATGATATCCCAGTGTTCCTCCTGAATGATTCCAAGAACAGCATGAAGATTATTAAAATAAGATACTCCCTGCGCTTGGCTTTATAAACTAAAGTGCAGGAAGAAAAGGTGATGCAAAGGGAAAAGGAAAGTAAAACAGGGCCAGGATTATTGGGGTTCTTTTTGTATTTTTATAAGGGGGCGCCTTGCTAGAATTGGACTGTTCAGAGTGGAATAGATGAATTGCCAGAAAGTGTTGCCTAACCTCAAGATCAGTTGTTTATTGTCAGGGTTGATAGGCATCTTGACCAACTAGTAGGGGAATGAAAAAAAATGAAGTTCCTGGAGGTCTTACTCCTCTGGGGACTTGTTTCCTTATAATATAAATGAGAAGCAATATTTCTGTTCTTTGTTTTGCAATGCTAGAGGAGAAAGGCCATAAAATACTGCGACACAAAATCCAAACTGACTTTTGATTTATCTGGTAGGGCAGACCTTAATCTATTATTATTATTATTATTATTATTATTATTATTATTATTATTATTATTATTATTATTATTATTATTATTATTATTATTATTATTATTCACACCCTGGACGGTATCTCTTTACTCTCCTACCATCGAGTAGGAGATATAGGAGTATAGCCAGCTGCACCAACAGGCTGAAAAACAGCTTTTATCCGTGGGCTGTTAGGCTTTTGAATGAGAAATAACTTTTGTGAACTTTTGTGAATTTTATGCAGAATTGACTTGGGAGGCCGGTGTGTGGTGTAGTTGGTTCACATGGTGTAGTAAGATAGAGGGTTTGCTGTCACTGTGTGTTGGGGGGTGGGAGCACAAAGGGAGGCTCAGCTTATCTCAATGTACACATAGTTGTACTTTGACAATAAAGGTTCATTTCATCATCATTATGATTATAAAATTTTTATTCATAAAACCTGAAACTCAGTCAACTGAATACTCAAATTGACTGGCACTAATGGTTGACATGGGCTGCTGCCAGCATCCTAGGTATCAACCAGGTATCTCCTTAAAATGTAAGATGTTCCGAGTAGCGCAGTTTTTTGTAGCTTTGCTAGAGTTATTGCAGGAAGTTGCAATTTCTTGATGTGTTTTGTAAAGTTTTTGGACATAGTTCCCAGTGCCCTGATGACAATGGGTATCACTGTTACGCGTTTCATCCATAATTGCGCAGTTTCGATGGCCAAGTCGTGGTATTTCGTAATTTTTCCCAGTTCTTTTTCTTCGACTCTGGCATCTCCTGGTACAGCGATATCAATCAGCTGTATGCTTCGGTTCTCTACAACAGGGCTTTTCAACCTTTTCACCCATTGTACCACTTTTAGGATATGGTAACATCTGAGTACCACCAGTTGCCTAGCAAGGTGTCAAAAACTTGATGACCCAAAAAAAGAAGAAGTAAAAAAGTGATGAAGTACAGGTAGTCCTTGACTTACAACAGTTCGCTTAGTGACTGTTCGAAGTTACAATGGCACTGAAAAAAGTGCCCCCCAAGACACAGCCGATCAAGATACCTGCCTGCCTGCCCGGCGGCACTCTTCCTCCTGTCCAAGGTTTTCATTGTTGTGAGCATTTCTGTTGACGACTGGCAGCAGGGGTGGGGGTGGGGTGTTTGGTTTTTATTCCCCCTGTCTGTTGGGTGATTGCAGCAGGTTTTGGTCACTTCACATGACCCTGGGACACGGTGACTGTCATGAATATGAATCAGTTGCCAAGCATCTGAATGTAAATCACAAGACCCTGGAGATGCTGCAACATTCCAACTGATCGGTGCTTCTTCTGGGCCTAGCAGAAGCACCAGGATCAGTGCTGAGCTCTAGCTAGAGCCTGGCACTGATCCTGGCACTTCCACTGAGCCCTGACAGCCCCGAAGAAGCACAGATCCTGGTGCTTCCACTGAGCCCTGACAGCCCTGCAGCTCCAGCCGTCTCTTGCTCAGGCTTGTGTGGTGCTGCTGCCGGTTCAGCTCATTCCCCTCCCCTGCTACCACTTTTCTAGGATGGTTGCATACCACCTGCCAGTTGCCAATGTACCACAGGTGGTACCCGTACCACTGGTTGAAAAGCCCTGCTCTACAACTGTGATATCTGGCGTGTTGTGTTCCAAATGGCGATCTGTCTGTATTCGGAAGTCCCACAAGATCTTCACCCTCTTATTCTTGACAACTTTTTCCACCCTATGTTCCCACAACTTTTCCGACACAGGCAAGTTGTATTTTTTACACAATGCCCAGTGGATTAGTTTAGCAACTCGGTCATGTCTAGCTTTGTAATCAGTTTGCGCAATTTTGCTGCACTCACATATTAAATGTGAAACAGTTTCAGCTTTGTTGTTGCAAAGTCGGCAATTTGGATTGTCAGTAGATTTTTGTATCTTTGCTTTCATGGCATTAGTTTGTAGTGCTTGTTCTTGAGCAGCCAGTATTAAGCCTTCTGTTTCTTTCTTGATGGTTCCCATCTTAAGCTATGCCCATGTCAAATTGTTATCACATTTTCCTTCAATGTTTTTCAAATGTTGTCCATGCAAAGCTTTGGTTTTCCATCTATTTAATCTATCATCCAGCCGTTTTTCCTTATATTCTGCTTTTGTTTTTGTTATTTTGATAATGCTCTCTGTTTTCACAGCCTGCAGCAATTTTCTGTACTTTGATTCACATAGTCATTCAAACCTTCTTCTTCTTCTTCTTCTTCTTCTTCTTCTTCTTCTTCTTCTTCTTCTTCTTCTTCTTCTTCTTCTTCTTCTTCTTCTTCTTCTTCTTCTTCTTCTTCTTCTTCTTCTTCTTGTCATCGTCTTAGAGCCAGAAAACAAATTATTAAGGCAGAGCAGGTAGCAAAAAGCTTTTCAGTCTTGCAGTCATTCCATTAAATGAGGGTTTTTCAAACTTTATTTCACAGAAGCCTGGGTTCACTCAAACCCAGCTAATTTTCCTATTGTTAGGTCTCTGCCTCTTGAATTTTGGTATATTAAGGTCATTAGGTTTACTATGAAGTTTTTCTGTGTTTTTCTACCCTCAAAGTAGCAAGAAGTTGGGGTATGTAAATAGGTTGGGATTTTCTGGCTTCACGCCTGGTCCAGGGCTAGAATGTTTTGGAAATCATTTCACTATCAGATAAATTTTTGAGCAAAAGTCTGGAGACATCTTGAAGTTAGGGCATAAATTTTGGGATCTGTGGGCCTCCAAGGACACAGAGTCCTCCTAATATATATGATAATAAATTAGACTCTAAAGTATGTTTTGCATTTTTTTAAAAAAAAATGTTAGCTGCTTTGAGCATGTGTCTAAGCAGAAGGGCAGAGGGTGGGGGTGGGCGGAAGATGAATTAAAGGAATAAATAAAAATAAAAAATAAGACTTTTGGGGGGGAGGTTTCTTTTCTGCAACATGGTTCCCCTTCTGGAAATGGGAGAAAATAGATGTGTTCAATTTGCATATAAACAAAATTCTCAAATCAGTAATATTAGCACTGCTTTTTCCAATAAAGAAAACATGAACAAGGTCATCGTTTTTCTGACCTCAGCTATTAAATCTGGAAGCAAAGTGGTGTTGGGAGCTGGGTAGCTCCCTCTCTCTTTTTCTTCACTGCAGAGAAGCACATAACCAGTCCTGGACGTAAATCTGGAACTCTGTCTCAGTGTGGGAATATTTTCAATTTGATTTAATTAGCCTGGTCAGAAAAGTGCAGCGAGCCAGTGCATGACCTGCTAGATGATGCCTTTCTAACCCCAAGGCCCATTACACATATAAGAAATAGTGGGATTTGGCTTTCTCCTGAAAGCCTCAGAAATTGATTGTGCCAAGAAAAGCTAGCTTGACTTATTGGCAATAGTGGGTTTTAGCTGAACAAAAGTGAGTTATGAATCTTCAGATTTTCCCCGGGGACCTCTCTGCCTAACTCTGGTGGCATCCAAGTGGGTGATCCTGTAACCATTACAGCGGTCATGACATCTAGATGGGGAATCCCTTGTGACATAGTGTGCTGCCCCACTCTCTGTCTTTCTCACACACACGTCTAGTGAGTTTATTAATATTCCCCAGCAATTCCCTTCACCAAAAAGCCAGAACTGTCCCAATCGAGTTCAGCCACGAGCAAACCAAGGTTAGTCCACAGAGCAATGGCTCAATAGTCCACAAGGCACTTGAAAGTTGCTCAAACAAAATAACTTCAGCAGACAAACTTAAATCCATCAGGCAAAACTTAAATCCACACACAAGAGGGTTCAATAGGCAAGAAAAATTCAGAGTCTCCAAGGGACAATTCAGTTCCAAACACAGTGTCAATCCAGGAATCATGATGACCAAATGGCTAGAAAACAAACACATTGTTCCCAGCAATGCCAACATCTGTCTGCTGTGATAAATAGCCAGCTTCTGGTGCAGCCCATCAGGGACCTCTCTTCTTGAGTAGTCTGGCTGACCTTCTCTGCTCCTGCCTTTTCTCTGCCCTAAATGTTCTCAGATCAAGTGCAGAAGATGGTACCTCCTCCTCTTTGTTGGCCAGCTGCCACTGCAAACTTTCCCCAGTTGGAGGCTCAGCCAAATCCCTTTCTGTTGGCCATTCAGAGCCATTGATCAACTCAGTTCCTGAGGAATGGGCTCATCCTCCCCTGAGCTGACCTCTGAGGAAGTATCTGGGAAATTGTTCAAGGGAGACATCATACATGGTAAAAACAAGCAATTTTCTCTTTCCCACATCACATTTTCTCTTCTACAACTTCTACATTTCTTCTACAGGTAGCCCTTCACTTTCAGTATTTGCAGCATTTGGTGAACAAATTGAAAATCCAAGATGAGCTGGATTCACCTGAATAGTACCAGTGGAGACTGGAGTCTTACCTTGTGAAGTGGTCTGGAGTCATTTTGCATTTGTGTATCAAATAGCCTTAGGTTTCAGTTCTGCCACTTCTCTGTTGGATCCTTTCCCCTCACAATTGTTAAGGCTGCCACAAGGTGGTAGGAGATTAGATCCAGATCTTAATCAGTGCTTCTCTATATGAGGAGGTCACCTCTTTTGATACCACTACCATAGTATCTTTCTGGATTGTCTTCAAGGAATTGGAGTAGAAGGCCCTATATTGTGGTGTTCTTCTCCTTGAAAGTTCAATTTCAATCTTAATGGTGGTGGGAAAAGAGAAATCTGCCAGAGATATCTACTTTTGTTGATCTTTCCTCTCCATAATGTAAAAAGAGGTGGAGTTTCAACTACATAGGCACCACTTTTTTTTTTGACCCACCTAGCGGACCCCCTGACACAGCCACATGTTTTTGGTTCTCTACTTCAACCATATTGTTTCCCTTGGTCAGATCAAGGAACTCTCCCTTCCCAACCCCCTGCTAATATACTTCCACATCTCTGTATGAAAAAATAATGGTGCAGAAGTGAAAATATCATTGCTAGGGACTGCGAGTTCCAATTTCAAGGGGAATGGAGAAGAGAGACTGCCTTTCTCCCCAACACATATTGACCTTACTCCCAACCTTTTGGCTATATTTAAGTCAGCCTGTCCTACTGTGATAACATCACAGGAATTCCTGCTTCAGCTCCTCAGCCAACACAATCCTGGCATGCTAATCGTGCAAAAAAAAACCCCAACTACAAGCATTTTTTTTCAGCCAGCCATCATCTTTTTTAAAATCAGAGTAAAACTATATGCACTTTTGGAAATGTATAAATACTCCTCCCAATATTGTCCCTTTTGGCTACTTGTTAGTTGTGATTGAATGTTCACCATGGGAAAGGCACAGATTACCCATTGCAATTTTTTTCCTGCTCTTCATAGCAGAAATAAAATCTGCAAGAACATGGATTTTGTTTTGGTTTTTCTTAGCATCTCCAAGGAATAAGCTAAGTTCAAAGAATAAGCTCTACACACACACACACACACACACACACACACATTTCCCCCCTTCCTCTTTCACATTCACCTCTGCCCCCAGACCTTGTTTTTCTTCTGGAGACCACCCACTTTCTTCTATTGCTCTCATTCAGCAATAATTTGAAGAGATTTTTCTTTTCCTTTCCTTCCTTCAACTGTCTTGGACAACAAAGCTCAAGCAGACAGCTTGAAGCAGCAAAAGTTCAAGTTCCTTCTTTTCTTTCAGGGCTATATAATGAAGGAAAGAAAAATTGGAGGTGGATCCTTACTGTTTCCAAGCTAGGTGCATGCATACCCCAAAACCAACCCCTTCCAAATGGAGAATGTTTTGTATCAATGGAACTGGGGACCAGCATTAAAACTATGAGCTCACTCCTTGCTGAAATATTCACATGATCACGAATATATTTGCTTTGAACTCAAAAGTCCATCCCTTTATTACCAATGTAAATACCATCTTCTACGGTGACCTTCTATGGCAAGATAACAGTAATGAGGACAGTCTGTACATCATATTACTAGAGTATGCTATGAAGATGCTATAACCACCCAGAGTTGTTGCTGGGAGTCATTCAGCATATAAACTTAAAAGTATGTTAAAGTGCAGTCAGTCAACTGTTTAGACTGGATTGGGCATTTTTATCCATCTAATCCTAATGAGGCTTTCCCAAAGACCTGGCATAGGCAGGTGTTGTTTGATAGTGTTAAAGATACCAATACAGGATGTAAGCTTTTCCAAGTAAAGTTGCCTTTTGGAATTGACTGATGGTGATTTTGTCAATGCTGATGGTGTTCAAGTGGTGCTCCAGATGTCTTGGCATTGCACAATAGATTACCTATTACTATTGGTACTGTCTTTGCTTTCCTTGACCACAGTTCTACTTCTAATTTGCAGGTTCTTGTATTTTATGATTTTCTCCAGTTCTTTCTCTTCTGTTCAGTCAACAATTGTTAAGTAAGATATTGTGTGGCAATATCTGTTTGAATTCAGCTCATATATGTAATGGTCATGACCAATTTATTAATCAGACATTTAAAGCAAACCAGCAAGTCAAACTCTTAGAATTCTGTTGTTCTGTAAGATAATTCGATATTTTTGTTTTATTTGTGTGTATGTGTGAGTGTGTATGTTGCTACTTTTGACATTCCCTTACAAATTTTAAACTACTGTATACATTTTGAAAAGAAGAAACTTTGCATTCTCTCCCTCATTTGTGAGAGAATGCTGAACTTACATACATGAATAGTTTTCAGACTATTCTGAAAGTCTCAACAAACAATGGGTTTTTAAAATGTCGCAATTGATAAGGATTTTGTAATCCTATGTATAACTTATATCTGCATGATAGCCTTGTCTTCCCCACCCTTTCCCTCTGCTTTAACGTAATTTAAGCCTTATTACAGTCATGGTTCCGAGAAATGAAACTCTTCAAAGTACTTCAAGGCATTGTTTTTCTTAAAGAATTTTTATTCGAGTAGCATAGCTTCGGCACATACATGGTGAAGCTGAAGTCTGAATTCCCCTCCCCTAAACACATAGTATCAAAGCACAATTCACTCCCCCAATTAACCGTCATAAATCACATTCTCCAGTTAGTTTGAAATGCAAGCTTTTCCCCCTGTTCTCCAACCCACCATTTCTTTATCATCTTTTATTTCAAAAGCCCCTGAATTGTTATGTCTAACTAACTCCCATCACATTCCTCCTCCTCCCCCAGTATCATTTAATTCTAAGAGTAAAGCATTGGAAAGAAAAAGGCTGCATCTCCCTATGTCAGGGGTCGGCAACCGGAAAAAGGCAAAGAGCCACTCAGAACCGGTTCCGTCACAAACACAAAAAAGTGGGAGCCGCAAAATGTGCGCGCGCGTGCATGCACGCACGCGCATGCGCAAAACAAGGCAAAACGTGCACCAGCCCTGCCCCCATCCACCTCCAGTATGGATGGCTCTGCCAAAAGAAAAGCAGCTGAAGCAAGCCTCCCATTGAGAGAATGGGGCGGCGGAGGCTTGCAAAACGGCGGATCCAGCCTCTGCCAGCGGCTTGCAAAACGGCGGATCGAGCCTCTGCCGGCAGACACGCTTGCAGAATGGCGGATCGAGCTCGAAGGAATCAGCTGCCGGTGGGAGCGAGGCGATCTGTGCGGTCCCGTGACAGCCAGTCGGGCAAGCAACGCGAAGAGCGGCAGGGCTTTATTTTTGCACCGTGGAGCTCCCCCTCCCCTTCCCCCCAAACTCCCCCTCCCTCCCCCTCCCCCCCACTTCCCAGAGCTGAATACAGGGTATTAACCGGCGGCGGAGGCTTGCAGAACGGCGGATCCAGCCTCTGTCGGCGGCGGAGGCTTGCAGGCAGATCGAGCCTCCGCCGCCGACAGAGGCTGGATCCGCCATTCTGCAAGCCTCCGCCGCCGGTTAATACCCTGTATTCAGCTCTGGGAAGTGGGGGGGGAGTTTGGGGGGACACAATAAAAGTACGATACATCAATAAAAAGATCCAATTTGATTTTTCCCCCCCGCCACACACACACACACACACACACACAGAGATTGGAGACCCTCCGACATGGCTTGGGCACCCAGAGGCTCCCGCTGCCCCCTTTTCTCCATCGGGCGAGAGAGGCAAAACGTGCACCAGCCCTGCCCCCATCCACCTCCAGTATGGATGGCTCTGCCAAAAGAAAATCAGCCGAAGCAAGCCTCCCATTGAGAGAATGGGGTGGCGGAGGCTTGCAAAACGGCGGATCCGCCGTTTTGGAAGCCTCTGCCGCTGGCAGAGGCTCGATCCGCCGTTTTGCAAGCCTCCGTTGCCGGCAGAGGCTCTATCCGCCGTTTTGCAAGCCCCGGCGACGAGAGGGAAGGTGGGGAAGCGCGCACAGCCCCGGCGACGAGAGGGAAGGTGGGGAAGCGCGCACAGCCCCGGCGACGAAAGGGAAGGTGGGGAAGCGCGCATAGCCCCAGCGACGAAAGGGAAGGTGGGGAAGCCCGCACAGCCCCGGCGACGAGAGGGAAGGGGGGGAAGCGCGCACAGCCCCGGCGACGAGAGGGAAGGGGGGGAAGCGCGCACAGCCCCAGCGACGAGAGGGAAGGGGGGGTAGCGCGCACAGCCCCGGCGACGAGGGAAGGGGGGAAGTGCGCACAGCCCCGGCGACGAGAGGAGCCAACGGGGGGCGGGTGGGCGAAGCACGCCTTTCGCTTGCCGGGGCTCTCAGCCCCGGCGACGACAGGAGCCAACGGGGGCGGGCGGGTGAAGCGCGCCTTTCGCTCGGCGGGGCTCTCAGCCCCGGCGACGACAGGAGCCAACGGGGGCGGGCGGGTGAAGCGCGCCTTTCGCTTGCCGGGGCTCTCAGCCCCGGCGACGAGAGGAGCCAACGGGGGCGGGCGGGTGAAGCGCGCCTTTCGCTTGGCGGGGCTCTCAGCCCCGGCGATGAGAGGAGCCAACGGGGGCGGGCGGGCGAAGCGCGCCTTTCGCTCGGCGGGGCTCTCAGCCCCGGCGACGACAGGAGCCAACGGGGGCGGGCGGGTGAAGCGCGCCTTTCGCTCGGCGGGGCTCTCAGTCCCGGCGATGACAGGAGCCAACGGGGGCGGGCGGGTGAAGTGCGCCTTTCGCTCGGCGGGGCTCTCAGCCCTGGCGACAACAGGAGCCAACGGGGGCGGGCGGGTGAAGCGCGCCTTTCGCTTGCCGGGGCTCTCAGCCCCAGCGACGAGAGGAGCCAACGGGGGGCGGGCGGGTGAAGCGCCCCTTTCGCTCGGCGGGGCTCTCAGCCCCGGCGACGACAGGAGCCAACGGGGGCGGGCGGGTGAAGCGCGCCTTTCGCTCGGCGGGGCTCTCAGCCCCGGCGACGACAGCAGCCAACGGGGGTGGGCGGGTGAAGCGCGCCTTTCGCTTGCCGGGGCTCTCAGCCCCGGCGACGAGAGGAGCCAACGGAGGGCGGGCGGGCGAAGCGCGCCTTTCGCTCGGCGGGGCTCTCAGCCCCGGCGACGAGAGGAGCCAACGGGGCGGGCGGGTGAAGCGCGCCTTTCGCTCGGCGGGGCTCTCAGCCTCGGCGACGACAGGAGCCAACGGGGCGGGCGGGTGAAGCGCGCCTTTCGCTCGGCGGGGCTCTTAGCCCCGGCGACGACAGGAGCCAACGGGGGCGGGCGGGTGTAGCGCGCCTTTCGCTCGGCGGGGCTCTCAGCCCCGGCGACGAAAGGAGCCAACTGGGGGCGGGCGGGTGAAGCGTGCCTTTTGCTCGGCGGGGCTCTCAGCCCCGGCGACGACAGGAGCCAACGGGGGCGGGCGGGTGAAGCGCGCCTTTCGCTCGGCGGGGCTCTCAGCCCCGGCGACGAGAGGAGCCAACGGGGGGGCGGGCGGGCGAAGGCCTGGCGACGAGAGGGAACGGGGGGGGGAAGAAGCAGATCTACTTACGTTTTACTTCTTCCTCTCTTCCTCCACTCTGCCAAGTGCAGTAAAAAAACAAAGGTTTGTGGGTAGCCCACAAACGGTTTGTGGGCGGTCCCACAAACCAACCAATCAATTTAAACTTTTCAAGTTTTTTTGTGAGAAGTTTAAATTGATTAAGTTTTTTTAGTACCACTTTTTTTTTCAAGAGGGAGGAGGCCTGGGAGCCGCATGGGACGGCTCAAAGAACCGCATGCGGCTCCGGAGCCGCGGGTTGCCGACCTGTGCCCTATGTTGTCAAAGCAAGAACATCTGATGTTAGCAGTATTGACATTTAACTGCTACATACTTCTGATGAAATAAGTGAAACTCATGAAAGCTTGTGACTTTTAATAAAATACGTTACTGTGTAAAAAGTGCTATTATATTCCTTCTGATTTTAAGATAAATTAAGGAACTGAAGAAAAATTCTCTTTCCTTTTACTACTACTACATATTGCCCTGATAAGACCACAATTGCAATATTGGGTCCAGTTCTGGTCATGATACAAAAAAGATGTTGAGACACTGGAAAGAGTGTAGAGAAGGATAACAAATATCATGAGGGGACTGGAGGCTAAAACTTATGATGAACAGTTCCAGGAACTGGGTATGTTTAGTCCAATGAAGAGAAGCACTAAGAGTGACATAATAGAAGTGTTCCAATATTTGAGAGACTGTCACAAAGAAAAAGGAGTCAACCTATTCTCCAAAGCAGTACATGGGCAAGACAAGAAGTAACTGATGGAAACTTATTATAGAGAGATCCAACCTAAAATTAAGGAAAAATTTTCTGACAGTAGAATGGCTTATCTCTGGAAGTTGTAGGTGCTTTTATCACTGGAGGATTTCAAGAAGAGATTGGACAGCCATTTGTCTGGAATGGTATAGAGCAGGGATAGGCAACCTCAGCTCTTTTATGACTCATGGATTTCAACTCCCAGAATTCCTGAGTCAGCATAGCTGACTCAGGAATTCTGGGAGTTGAAGTCCATGAGTCATAAAAGAGCCGAGGTTGCCTACCCCTGGTATAGAGTCTCCCTGCTCGAGCGGGGGCTTGGAGTAGAAGACATCCAAATTCCTTCCTGTTATTCTGTTTTATGTTCTTTTCTGACTTCTGATAACCACATGTAGTCTCCAAAATAATTGGTCTGTGTGATTAGTGGATAGAGTTGCTTTCCTCAGTCAGGACCCTGCAACTAGAGTAGTGTTTCTCATTCTCAGCAGCTTTAAGAAGTGTGGACTTCAACTTCCAGACTTCCCTAGCCAGAGGGGAGTTGAAGTTCCCACTTCTTAGTTGAGAACCAGTGAGCAAACAGGAAGGCAAACAGATCCCTGGGAGTTTTGCTGTGGGAGAAGAAAGGTCTGTGTGGGGGCTGGGGGTGGGGTAGGTACGTATTGACCTCCCATAGCCAAAATAAAGATGATGAAGCCAAGGATCAGAACTATGAAAAAAATATGATTAGATTTTTATTTTCAGGTCGAACAGTTCCTAAAGTAGTAGAAAACCAAACATTATTAGTGGAAAGGTGGCAAAGTAGCAGGGGAGGAAATGTTTTCTACTTTAGTGCAGTGTGTCAAAAGTATAACTCTGCTTTCTAGCAATTAGTCACGGGTTTATGCTCAGCATAATGAGCTCCTGGGTCTCAAGAACAAATCCTTTCCATTTGTGGATGGACAGGGAATGTTAGAGCAGCAGAGAAATTTGTAGATGAGATCTTCTGAGATGAGATAGTTTTGTTGTGGGATTATAGATCTCTTGCTGTCAGGGAGAATTGGGGTCTTGAATAGAGGTTTTCAACTGAAAATAAGGAGGGATGTTCTTTTGTGAGGAGCCTCAGTCCCTTGGGGGAATGAACCCAATCCTCTACTGTAAGTTTACTTTTTTTGAGGTAAGGAGGACATCTGATTGTGGTTCATTCAGTCTTTAGAAACAGAGTTCCTGGTTTACAATGGCTGTGTAGCTCGCAGGAAAACTTGTTCATCTGCTATAAATGTGGATATCACACACTTTGTAGATAAGTTGAATAATACAATATTCAAAAAGAGCCTGGTGTAATGCCACTATTCAAATCTATAATATAGGGAAGCTGGAGTAACTGGTGTTCTGATCACTGATCTGGAGGCTACATTTGAAAAAGGGTCTAAGATACCAGAGAAACAGGGAGCAGTGGGCAATCAAAATATTCAAAGAACTCAAACACCTTTTGAGAAAATAACTAGAATATTTCGGACTCTTTAGCCTTAAAAAAGAGTCTGATGTGATTAAGGGATGAAACTGTTCCTTGAATGGACAGAGTATCCTCCCCCTCCCCTCCTGCTTCTCTCAGAATACTAGGATTGGGATCAGCTAATGAGACTGATTGGAAGGAAACTTGGAACAGATCCTAAATAGTGCTTTTTCACACACTACAAATCTGGAGAATTCATTATTACAAGATACAGTGATAGTCATTAACTTACCTGGCTTTAAAATAAGATCCAGTAAATTATTGCAAGAGGGGCTATTAAGAACTACTACTCTTGGAATTCAGTGTTAGCTCCACGTTGGGAGCAGCAGGATTCCAAATACCAATTGCCAGAGAAAAATAAAGAACGACAGATATGATCTTTTGTTCTGCTTGGAAACATCCCAGAAGCATCTGGTTAGTTATTGACCAAAAATGCTGGAACTAAGCAAGGCATCAATACAATATGGGATAGTGATTTCATTCCTTTTATTGTCTCAGTGAATGGACTGATACCACAAAGCCGTTTCCCATGAACTTCATTACTTCATTATATCACAAAGATTCAGCTCCATTCAAAGTTATCTGGGGGAGGTCAGTAAAATGATGACCCAGATTGTTGGGGGGAGTATGCTGACACTCTGAATCACTTCGAGAGGGCTGTAAAGCATTGTGAAGCAGTATATAAGTCCAAGTGCTATTGCTATGTAGGAAATTAGGTTACAGACATAAGGACAGAAAATAAAGATATGGTATTTCCACCCCCCACATCAGTTTTTCTATTTCTGTTCCTCCAAGCCACATTATCTCTGCCAGCAGCTGCAAGCTTTCAGGATACATTCCAAGGCATATCATCTGTAAACAAAATTTCTATTTCCTTGGAGCCAAATCAAAGAACTGAAATGATGACTTGCCTTGGTGTTCTTGAGAAATGGCTGGCAGACTTTGTCTTGAGTGAAGTTTGTAAACATATATTATCAGTGGAGTGTACTGGCAGGTTGTTATTATTTGGGGGCTAATTCTGAAGTTTAAGTTCTGTCAACAATATTGTCTGCAAAGCAATTTACAAGCTCCTGCTGCTGCGAATTTATGAAGACAATGAAAAGCTCATTAGGCAGTATTAGAAACAGCAGTGCAAACTTTTTGTTCCACCTTGTGCACCGAGGATAGTTCACAAATGAAATGAATATGCAAGTAACTTTTTATCTGAAAAGGTCAGGTTTAGTAATTATTGCAAGTCTCTGTTATTTGAATTGCTCTGGAGAACACCTATCAGGTGAATGGCTCTAAGCGACATCCTTTCTATTTTACAGATAAATATGCTGTAGACTGTTTTCCTTCTGGCCCACAAATCCTTCGTTGCTTCTTGTATTTCCAGGCTGGGTTTACTTGTACCTTATGGTACTACTCATGATGCCACAACCTAGACATTGTTCAGGCAGAATAATAAAAAAACAAACTGTTCCTGCTCCTTCAGAAAAAAATAGTTGAATTGCACTCAAACTTTGGGACCTGAGCTCCATTTTTAAACATGGTAGTCATTTCTGGAGGCTGGGAGTTGGAGCAAACCAGTGATAGAGTGGAGGTGGTTAACTGCCAAGTCAGTCACATTTTTCCAGCAAGATCTCCACCATATCCCATCTCACAGACCTCTAGGGAATCAATCCTGCTATATGGAGAAGAAAGCAGAAAGGTTGCCATTTTAATGAGAAAAACCATCAAAAAAGTTAAACTCTTCCATTTCATACTCCATTGCTAGGACAGCTACCCTTCACTCAGAAGTACAGCTTCCTGAACCAGCTCATCATTAAAAATGTCAAGTCTTCATTACAATCATTTCACAAATAAGCATTGTTTATTTATGAATAAGAGACCTTTTCACAAGTGTGTAAAAACCAGCTGCGTACTCTGATTCCTGCCTCCCTCTTTGTGTTCTGTAATAATCCATCACATTTTATTCAGTTTGTTTCTCTCCCCTGCTATATAAATCAACCGGATGACTGGTTTTATATTCTCAGTCTGAGTGTGGGGACAAGTTGCTGAATGCTAATAGTTACAGTATATGCTGCTAACAAACTGCTAGAAGGAAATGCTGAAGCACTGGGGTCTTAAGGAGAGTTTTAACTATTATTTAGAAGACAACCTGGTTTCCAATAAGAGAATGCCAAAGAACAATTATGCTCTAGTTTGTTTAGCCATAGTTTAGTGAATAAGCATGGTTGGTTGAGTTTGCAAGCTATATTAAGCTAAATTCTAACAAATCACATTCTTCATATAGCCTTTAGTAACCTTGCTTCCTACAGATGTGTGGACTTTAACTTCCAGAGTTCTTAGTTATGGTTAGACTGGCTGGGGAATTCATGGAATGGAAATCATGGCTGGACAGCATCCAGGGAAGACTTAGCATGTTGTGTGAAGCTTACCTTCTTGATCTTCACTGCTGTCTCAGTAGGGTTAAGCTTTATCCTCCAAACCAGCTTGTTCTCAAAATAAGAGTGGGCAGGTAGGGAATTGCTTATGAACTTGTGCAAAGATGCCCCATTTATTGTTTGCCAAGCATTGTCCTGATAATAGAGTTTCAATCTTATATTGGCAGGTTGAAGCCAATTCATGGGGTTCTGGCATGAAAGTATTTTCCCTGAGATATTGGAAGATGCATCCAACAATACGTTATGCATGGAGGAGGCAGCTGAAGTGCATGTAACTGAAAGGACAATTGAAATGACTCTTCTGTTCAGGGTCTGTAGCCTATGCAGCATGGAATTCATTTCCCAGGTCACTTTTATTGGTGGATCCCTGACTTCTCAGGTTTCCCTTATGGATTTTTTTTTAAAAAATAATTTCACTTCATCCTGGTACAGGTATGGCCCACACATATACCTTAATGTTTCTCTCCTTATCATATAATTAGAACCATAGATGAGTTGTGATTTGACACAAATACCAAATTCCAGTTCTTGAAGTAGACTTATTTAGCAGCTGTATCTCACCTGAATGAATATGGATGACCAGTAGATGGCAGACATGAGAGACCACCCTCCTTTTCTTTGCTGCCATCTAATGGCTGACTGATTGATAATCAACAGGCAAAAAATAATGGTGAAGGAATTATTGGATATATCCAAGAGCACACCACTCTCCCACACATATACCAACATCTCTTTCTTGAACTCCAAGGGCATTTATGCAGCAGCTACAACTGACCTGAACAAATTTAAGTGTCACCATTAAGATAAACTCTTAGCTGCTATCTTGGTTTGATTAGATCAACAGGCTAGCTATTCTTTTGAGAGAAGGAGGAAAATCATTGGCCTGAGGGCCTGGAGGATTTAACCACCTTGGCACGTTTTTGAACTATAGTCACTTTTTGTATGGTTGGTGATATCTAAATTTTAGTTGGGGAAGTTTTGCCAGAAGATGCCTTGATTGCATCACATGAAGGGGCTGTACAGACAGCAGAAGGACAGGAGCCCATTCAGATGCATAGGAAGGGCCTGCTGTGAAGGCCACATGATTTACGTTGATATGATTTCCTCCAAGTGCTGGGTCAGAATAAAAACATGGCAAGGTAGCTGCATGGTTCAGCTCTAATCCTACCAAAAGGATCCAGAATGATATTCTTCCATGCCATTTCATACAGTATTCTTTATTCAGATGAATATTAGCTTCAGTTTCAGACATCAAATACAGGATCTGAAAAACACACAACCAGCAAGAAAAGGGAACAAAGTGAGAATCTGGGTAGTGATTAGGTACCTGCACTACAACAGTTATTCATACCCATATCCTTTTGCCTCTAGACTACTATAATTTACTCTATGTGGGGCTCCCCTCGAAGACTCAGGATACTCAGAAGGCCCACTAATACAAAATGCAGCTGGCTGTGGATAGCATGCTTATCCTAAGAGAGCTGCATTGGCTGCCAGTCAGCTTCAAAAAAGTTATGTGACTTAAATCCTTTTTACCTGCAAATATCTCTTCCACATGAAAAATTCCCCCCATCATGCAGTAAGAGGCGTAGAAGTTTCAAAACAGGCCATCTTAGTGGTTGTTCCTGTCCTGTGGAACAAACTGCTCTCTGAAATTAGGCTACCCCTATCCTTTTACCCCTATCCTTTTACTTAAATCTCTGGTTATAGAGAATTGGAGGTGTTTTATCTACATGGCCTATTTCCCTCCTGCCATTTTTATTTGAGAGATTTTGTTGCTTGCTGTAAATTGTTTTATTGATTGTGGATCTGGGTGATGTAATGGTGAGACACACAAGATATAGACTGGGACAGCATACAGATTTTCTAAGAACCGAGATTACATGCTGCAGAAAATCTATACATTTACAGTCAGATTACATCTTGGGGAAAGATTATAACTCATAAGTCTTTTCATAGATAAAGTAGGTGGAAACTTGTGGCTGGCAGAGTCACATGGCTAATTTTGGGGGGCATAACAAGCAGAAAGTTAGGGTTTGTACTTAGAAAGGAGTTGGTTAATGATAGTTTGTTATATAAGGCACAATTTTTTGTATTTGCCCATTGGGTGAAGCTATTAATTATAGTTCACAAATCCCGATGGCTGTATTTGTGTGCAACACAATCACCCAAAACCAAACAAAAAATATCATGACTTAACCAGAAGAACAAACCCATATGTTAAATACTTCTTCTCCATCTTCCCATTACAAAGGTTGCCTTTATTCCTTTTTCACCTGGATGGAAAAAAATAGCATACCTTGGGAAATAACGGGAACATCTGAATAGATCTGGGCAATACCTGCAGACTTTCTCTGGTTCCGAAACAACTGGGACAGAATATCTTTCAGACGGAAAAGACCTCAAAGCTAAAACACAAGAGCAAGGGCTGTGTAACAAGCAGACCTGGGGGAAACCCAGTGAACAAGTTTGTTTCTGGTTAGTTAGCCCAGTTGTTTGGCTAGGGATAGATTTGTGAGGAAGTGTCCAAACTCGGTTTGGGAATTGCTGCCTGGCAAGGGAGCGTCCCACCACTGTGGTAAGTGATATGGAATATAAAGAAGACCATTCCCCAGTCAGTTATCTGTGGACTACAGAAAAAAGAGGATTTGTGGCAAGTTAAACAAGGCCAAAGGCTTCTGCAGTGGGATGGAGCGAGGAAAACAAAAGGGCATATTAAGAATGCAACTCTTTAAAATAATTTTTTAAAACAATGTTAGGAAAGTAACGGCTTGATTTGTAAAGGAATATATAACCTTGAACAGGCAGTGTCTTATTGAAAAAGGCTTTTGAATGCACATTCTTTCAACAGAATCCTATTTATTTGCATATTGTCTTGCTTTTTTTATCAGTGTGGCTGGCAATGGGAAGATAAATTCAGTGGTAACTGTAAAAAATCCCTCAATATCATAAAAATATTAATATATTCACCTTTCCTCAAGTAGTCTACTTCTGATTTTTGCAAATGGCTGGATTCCACGTGCTGGAAGATAGAATCTAAAGATAAATTAGATTAAATCTATATCAAAAGGCACATCTTCACTATCTTAACTTACATTTCCTCCTGCTTCCTGGAGGCAAGGCTTACTATTTATGTTTCTCATCATGTTCTGCAACAATTAGGTTCTATTTGGCAACTGCACTGACTGACCAGGGTCTATGACAACTCATCATGGCCAACTTAGCACAGCCAACTTGCTGCAGCCAACTCGCTACAGCCAACTCACTGTGGGACAACTCGCCATGGGACAAGAGTTTACTAATATTGAAGAAATAGTGGAAATGAATCATTAAAGAAAGGATGCCAAAGGAGGGACAAAATGAAATGTGAATGACAAATTTTTTAAAAAATTATTTTAAATAATTAAATTGAATTGTTGAATTGTCCCACAGTGAGTTGTCATGTGGTGAGTTAGCCATGTTGAGTTGTCCTGTCATGAGTTGGCCATGGTGAGTTGGCTGCGGCAAGTTGTCCCATTGCAGACCAATGTATTTATTGTACTTGTTATATTATTTTTAGTTTCTAAGCAAGTAGACAATGTGTACCCAATCTTGGCTGATCCTGAAAAGTCTAAGCAGCTTGTGGTTGGATGTCAGATTGTCAGGAAATTCCAGCTGTGTAGGATAGACAGATGGATGGATAGACTGAGAGAAAGGACAGACAAATGGCAATGAACTGTACTGCAGATCACCAGTGATGATGATACTCTACAATTTAGCTCCTTCAAAAGCCAAAGGTGACTCCAAGAAATGATTAATAAAATAAAACCAGAAAAATAACACAAACAGACCCTACGTGGCTGACTGCAGCTTGAAGGTCTTTACAATCATTATTATGTGCTTTACAAAGCAGTCCTGGCAAACATCCCTGGGTAGGTTTTCCAGAGTGTGGGTCTCTCCACTGCTAATTTGGGATGGGAACAGCATTATAGCCATGATATGCTTGGGCAAACTTTACCAGGACATACTAGATGGGAACTTTAGAAGTCATCCTTTCAACATATTATCTGAGTGAAGGATCATGATGATTTAATGGTTCTTCAGAACACCATTTGAAAGCAATTGATCTGATAGAAATCTATGTTCTCTAGAAATACCTAGAACTTACTGCTATAAATTTTTATTAAGTTGCTCATGAATGCAAGCAATGATTATATGATTTATGAGTCATCAGAAGAAATAGATAAGCTATCCTGACCATTAAATGAAATAGCCTTGGGACCTGTGGAAGAATGGGAAAAAAGGAAATATAAATAATTTTATTGATATAACCTATAAATGTGGCGGCTGCAATCCTTGAAGACTGTTGTGGACTCTGAGTATATTCCTGTGCTTGGTCCAAGAAGCCCCGCAGTTTTCCAGGATACTCTTTAATCTAGAAAATAATTTTGATCCATGTTAAACAGCACTCCTCAATGTAGTCTGCCAGATATGGTAAGAATGCAATTGAAATTCCCATTGGGTTAGGCCATTCTTCCCCAACTTATTGCCATCAAGATATTTTGAGAGCACATTCCCTAACACAAGGCTATTCAACCTTTTCACAGATTGTACCACTTTTAGGACAGGACAATATTAGAGTACCACCAGTGCTTAGCAAGTTGTCAAAAACTTGATGACTTAAAAAAAAGTGGGGGGGATTTTGGACTTTACTGGTTAGATTCATTTGTTGTTGTAGAAATGGGTAGTTTATAATATTATGGGAAAGTAAAAAGTTGAGGTTCAATGTTAAAGCTTCCTTCCTACTGCAGCAGTGGAACTCAGAAGTCAATGGCTTTTCTTTTTCCCTTCTCCTCCTGACTTTTTCCTTTTTCTCTCACCCTTCGCTCGCAACCCCCCCTCACCCTTTGCTAGCAAAAGCCTCTCGCTTGCTCTCATTCACTCTAACGTTGCAAAATCTTCTCTCTCATTCCCATTCACTCACATGTTGCTCATAAAAGCCCCTTGCTCACTCTTTCACTCACTCACCCTTTGCTCACAACGGCTGCTCTCTCTCTCTCCCCACCGCTTCGCTAACAAAAGCCTCTTCTCTTCTCTTCTCTTCTCTTCTCTTCTCTTCTCTTCTCTTCTCTTCTCTTCTCTTCTCTTCTCTTCTCTTCTCTTCTCTTCTCTTCTCCTATCTTCTCTTCTCTTCTCCTATCTTCTCCTCTCCTCTCCTCTCCTCTCCTCTCCTCTCCTCTCCTCTCCTCTCCTCTCCTCTCCTCTCCTCTCCTCTCCTCTCCTCTCCTCTCCTCTCCTCTCTTTGTGTGTTTTTCCCCCTCTCCCTCTCCCGCTAAAACCTACCCACTTTATAGCTTCTCCTTTCTGCCCTCCTTCACTTTTTCTCTTCATGGGTGCACCGGAAGTTCCAACTAGCATGCAGCCACACGCGCAGATTCTGGGACTTCTGCTGAGCCCTCCAGCTCCAGCTGGTCTCCTCCAGGCCTGCCTGGTGCTGCTTTAGCGCCTTCCCTCCCCCGCTATACTTGGCTAGGGGTCGCGTAGCACCTGCCAGGTGCTAAGTACCACCGGTGGTACGTGTACCACCGATTGAAAAATCCTGCCCTAACATGTCTGAAAGATACTGGATGGGAGAAAACAGCACTAGAATGATATTCTCTTAGGCTGTTTCGTCTAATGCCTATAACAGTGTCTCTTGAAATGTATCTCTGACAAGCCATGTCAAGACCCCACATGTGAATATATTATATTGTAAAATTCAGTGGATATGATTAAAGACTGGTAATTGATTAGCCTTAGACTATGCATGTTGGATTTTCCTTGCCTAGGAAAGATTTGGATAATGTGATTCCTTTGCACAACTTGTTGGGGCTATCAAAGGTGGTGGAGAGCTATTAGATAGGTGGACAAAACCAATATGCTTCAATAGTACATACTCTGTACGATGGGCAGGGCTGGTGGTGAGCATTTTGCCTAGGTGGTGCACAGAGAAAACTTTCCTCCAAGAAAAGGAAAAATGATAGCTATGAATATAGTCATACTTGGTTGTGGAAACTGTTGTAGGGTAAATGGCTCAAAGACTACTTATTAGGAAGCATGCATGCTATACAAAGGAAGCCTTTTTCCCCTCTCACTTCTTCTTTATCTTTACTCAATGATTTGGAATCAAAAGATAAAAACAAACAAACAATGTATGACAAAAAGAGCCCAATATATTTTAATGGTCTTACCAGATGCTTACAGAGCACGTTCCAAAAGTTCTCGTCATCATTTGCTGTCCAGCCGAAGAAGGTTTTGCAAAGTTCTAAACTGTTAGTACGAGACTTGAAATCCAGAGAAAATAAAAATGTTCCTCAGAGAGAATAGATCAGGATTTGAAAAATAACAGAGAAGAAAGGCAAGAACATTCTTTATCAAGAGATTACAAGCAAAATGTTTTTCCAGATAATAAAGTGTCCAGAATACACTACACTGTGTAGTTTGCTATTTCTTTCAGGAAAGTTTAGTCTGTTTGAGCTTTAATATTGAGAAGGAAGTTTCTGACCTTTATTATGGCAAAAGATTTTAAATTAAACCAAAGTGGCAACCTGAAAAATGTTACAACTATGGTAAAACCCATAAGCTTATAGTAAAACCATAAGCAAAACATTTTTCATATTGAAGATGTTATTTTCCCTTCTCTCAAATAAGACAATTGTTTAAGTTTGACATTCTTCTAGTTTTTTGAGCATTATATTTTATTATGTTGAGATTTCAGGGTGTGTATTGTGTAGGGGAGTCTATAAGGTAAGTGTTAAAGTCAAGACAGCATCTACAATTGTGCAATGGAAGCCCTGCTCCCCCCCTTTTTTTTTTTACTTGTGACACATGTAAAAATAGATGGGCTGTGATCATGCAGTTGTGGTTGCATCTTGATTTTCTTGACATCCCTCTGCTTATGTCCCTGTTATGGGCATTCATAGAGGACACCCAGAGAGAAAGTGATGTCAGATACATCACAATGCCTTGCTCAAAAACAGAGGATGTAAAGTTCATCTATCTTACAATGTTCACATAGTTTGTGTCATCATTTCATGATGTTTGTTGCTGCTATCACCACCACCACCACCACCACCACCACCACCACGACAACCATCATCATCGCTTGAACCAGGGGGAAAAATATATATACTTCTTAATTTACCTTTGTCACATCTTGATGTGGATCTTCTAGATTTAGCATCAGTGTTACAATACTATTGAGAACTTGATCCTGCATAGATGGTTTGTCTTTTGTGTCCAAAGTTTTGAAGATGTCTTGGAACAGCTGATTTGCAGCACAACATATATTGTCCCTCCTCTGGAATTTCAGAAGGAAAAGAAATACATCAATTTCTATCAGACTGATAAAAATCAACTTTGGAAGCAAAATGAAGATCTATTTTTTTAGGCTATTTTTTCCTTCCTAAGGAAAAGTGGCATAAAATAACTGAATTTATTAATGAGAAGAAGGGGAGATGCTTTATGCCAGATTTTTATGCATATTTCTCCTATAATAGAAGCAAACCTGAACATATTTTTAAAGATTTCCAAATCCACCATTTTTCTGTTTACCATCCCAGTTTGAAAACCCTCTCATGTGAATGAATAATGTTTTCTAAACTTACATCTACCAAGAATGGCTGAAGCTGTTTGACAATCTTTAGAAGTACATGGTTGGCATACTTGTGGTATGCAACCTCCTTGGTTACGACCTCGAGAGCTGTCAATGTCACCTTCTCATCAGTATCATTGAAGTTTGGAAGTATACTCAGGATTAGGGATGTGAGTTCTTTCCTCTGAAAAGACATCAACGTTCATTTATTTTGTATGTGTGTACATTTGTTTATTTGATATAATTTGATAACAGTCTTCTTGAACAGGTCAGCAATGTGCATGCTAAATATAGTAAAACTTTTTTCTAGGGCTTGAAAGTTTAACATGTATTTCTTCTCAAAATTGTGGGCAGCAAAGAAGGACTTCTAGAGAACTAGACAACAAAAATGCAAAGGCATTTGCCACCTTGTTAATACTTGAAGAGGTGGGTAAAGACACTTTTATGGAATATTTATTTGCCAATGAGATTTATATTTGCCTCAATCATTAAATGGACTTTCAATCACACTTCTAAGGCAGGAAGATGGTGACCTGGCTCAAAGAAAGTGTTTTATGGATGAAAAACAGTAGCTTGAATTGCCCTTAGAAATAAATAGCTCAATCAATGCAGTTGATCCCAAAATGTAATAATATCAGCCATATATTTGCCTTCTAGAAGAAAACTGGCTGCAACATTCTAAACATATTAAAGTTGCCAAATTCTTTTCAAGGCAATTACATGCAGAGAATCTTACAATATTCAAGATAAGAAGTGACTATTATTCACCGTAGCCTGACTGAATGGTTCCAGCAGGGTATCAGTAAGCAAAGGAGGCACCAAATTGGCTTAATTTCTTCAGAATTAACTCATCTGTTAACCTCATTCATAAGCTAAAGTTTTCTTCAAACATACATATACTATACCAGGTTCAATCATTGGTGGTGGGGGGGAATCATTGTCACTCACATTTTGCAGATGCCGAATTACATTCCTCATTCCATGAAGACTGAGCCAGCGATAGGCTGGGTTTGAATCAATCTGCCAACTCTTTAATAAACTCAAGATATAATGCTTTTGTAGCACTGTATAGGTAGTCTCAGAAGAAAGAAGCTGAACAACATAAATCAGTAAATATGTGGCAGAAAATCAGAGCACTTCACCTATTCCCTATTAGCTGTGGAATGATAAAGATGGAATCTGCTGTATTTTGGGGGAAGGAGGGTCAAGAAATTCAAGATGATGGCCATCACTGCTCAATTAAATGACATGTCTAGGGGCTTTGCTCTATGTCATGATCACCATCATGAATTTTTTTTTTGGCCTCTCTGGGACGCCCTTGGAGGGAATTCTGATTTCCTAACACTTCTCTGCTTCTATTTCCCCTTTTTCTTCTACATCCATGATCTCTAATAAAAAGCAGCAAGTGAGGTGTTAGGAGTTTGTTCATTTATTGGTTGAAGAATTAAAAAGGCCATGCAATGCTACAGGATAGAAAGAACAACAGAAATATTGGCATATAATCTTGAGATGACCTAAGAAAAAGAATTCCATTTAGAATTTTGGGTTTCTCCTTATAATGTTTTCTTTATAACATTATCATATCCTGTTTAGGCTGGGATGAAAATTAGAATATTAGTTTGCCAAATGGGCAGGTGGTAAGACCTACAGATTTTAGCTAGTTGGAACAGGAATGTAATAGTCGATGTATAAATGAATTTTGAATAAATAAACCCATAAATACATATCAACAGTGAATTCTCACGCCTTCTCAGAGAGGTATGGCAATCAAAAATATTAGGATAGCAGTCACCACTGCATGCGTAAAGCCTTGTCCCTTTTTGTGTGTGTGGCACTGATTGAGGCCACAATCTTGATCTTTTCAGAACACTCCCTCCCCCCCACCCCCATCCCCCTGAATGCTCAGAGTTTTGTTTGTCATTTCCCAGCTAGGGCTGCATATTCTCTCCCAGGTACTTATGCTTTATCTAACCCTAACCCTAACCCTAACCCCAAGCAGCTACATGAAGGAGGAAATAAACCTACTGCAGTGAAAAAGGCCATTGCTGTTAGCTTCTGTTGGTCATCCCCATGATGGAGAAATGGTATCACCTTGGTAAACACAGCATAGTCAAGCCCATGATGATTCTTGACAAGAGCTCTAGAAGAACAACATTAATTAAATTATTGCACATCACAATCATGGTGAACTCTACCATGAGGTGTTTGTTGTTTTTCTATGGTTTACCTGGCCAAGAGGAGAACACCTTCAAGGTAATTCTCTGGTGAAGACAGAAGATCCCAGTTTTCTGTGAGACTCGTAAAACATGTCTGTGATGACTTCTCCCTTTTAATCAAGGCTTTTAAAGTTTCCATGGTACAGCTGAATTAAGGTCAAGAAAAGTATTTGACTGGTGGAGTACAGGGAATTTGGTATATCTCATAAGAGTTTCACAAAGAAACTATCTATCTATCTATCTATCTATCTATCTATCTATCTATCTATCTATCTATCTATCATCTATCTATCTATCTATCTATCTATCTATCTATCTATCTATCTATCTATCTATCTATCTATCTATCTATCCAGTGCTTTTTTTGTAAGAAAAAAGGTGCCGGAAGTCACATCTTGTTTATCTTTTATTTAAAAAATTATATATTCAGTCCTTAACATAAATTTAATTTATTGTATTTAAGGCAAATGTTCATAGTAAATTTTACACTAAAAATTAAAAAAAGATTTTCAATTCTCCGATTTTTTAAAATAAAGAAATTATTTACCTTTCACATGTAATCAATCACTGTACACACACCACACTCATCAGTTGTGTAAAGAAACATAACGGTTGCCACCTGCAGTAAGCCCTCAGCGCATGACCACACAACCAATCACAAGCCAAGCAGTGCCACAAGCCAAGCAGTACCATCACAACCAGTGCGGACGAAGTAGGCATGCATCGGACTCGACACACAAGCAGCCTGCATGCACCATTTTAATGATTTTGCCGCTGACCTGCTATGCTCGACAGGGCATTTCAAGTGGACCAAACATCAAATTTTCAAAAGTTATTTTTAAAACTTGGAAAATCTGTCAAAAAAAGGTGCCAGAATTCCGTTCCTGTGCGTTCGATGACAAAAAAAGCATTGTATTGTATCTATCTATCTACTCTCTCTCTCTCTCTCTCTCTCTCTCTCTCTCTCTCTCTCTCTCTCTCTCTCTCTCTCTCTCTCTCTCTCTCTCTCTCTCTCTCTCTCTCTCTCTCTCTCTCTCTCTATCTCTATCTCTATCTCTATCTCATCTGTCTGTATCTGTCTCACCCAGAAACATGTTTATGGCCAGAGTGCAAAGAAATGAGTAAACTTAAAATATAAGAAGAAATTGCAGAACACAAGTTTTTTATAAAACAGTGTGTGTTTACAGGGTGTGTGTTTGTGTGATTAGCAGCCAAAAATCTATAAGATATATCCAAAAGTGTTCAAGAAGCAAAATCTTTATTAGCCAGTATAATTTTGGAGACATATGAAAATGGAATAACATGCTCAGTCTATATGAGAACTTATTTTTTTCTGAAAATCCCTGTCATTTGTGTTTGTAGTAAATTGCTATATCGGCGTGTATTTTGTTCTTGGACTGTGGATTCCACTTGGTCTTTGAGTGGTAATCCAGGGATCACATTTGAAAAGCAGATGGGTCCAGGAATAAAGAAAAGTAACATTTAGTTACATTAAATAAAATTAGTTCAGCTAATAATTACATGAATTATTTATATTTAATGACTTTATATTTAATAACCCATATATATTTAATGGCATTTCACATGGAAAATTGGTGACACCTTTTGAACACTTATATGTGCTGAAACTACTGTACTTCAGCATGTGAATAAATGAAATACATTTTTAGTATGTTTAGTATGTCTTTACATTTTACATTGTGTGTGTGTGTGTGTGTGTGTGTGTGTGTGTGCGTGCGCATGTGTTCACATGGATTTAAATGTACATCTTCAGTGTTTAAATAGCACCAGTATCCTGATTTTTATAGACTAGCGCAGAATGCTGGCTGGGGAATTTTGGAAGTTGAGGTCCAGACATCTTCAAGCTGCCAAGGTTGAGCAGGAAATACTATTTTTTGCTTCAAAATCTTTGTATATATTTTATTCATTATTAGATTTATTTAAATCCAACCTTTATTTGTACCAAAGGCAGTGTACATAATAATCTTGCCTCCTATTTTATCTACAACAATCATCCTGTGAGACAGGCTGGATTCTAGTCCAGTATTTTAGCTACTACATCAACCTGACTGCCTTTCCCTCATCTCTCTCTCTCTGTCTCTCTCTCTCTCTCTACACACACACACACACACACACACACACACACACACACACACACACACACACACAAACACACAGAGACATCACTGCAATCCAAACAAATTCTCAGCAGTGATTGTAGAAGGTGCGCGGAAGTGAAAAAAAGACGTTTTGTAAAGGGTGAAATACCACATATCTCATTAATAAAATGCCATTTTAAATGCTATAAATCTAATGATATTAGAAGGTCACGTCATCTCTGTTCAGCCAGTGTTGTGGAAGTGATGAGTTCTATTAATTTATTAAAAGAGAAGAAGACTGGAGAACAGTCAAGAAAGATGTTAACCTCCCATCTTCCTTCTCATCTGACTTCTGAAGAAGAACAAAACTGTTCCACCTCTGGAGATGTGAAGGCTTAGGACAGGGGTGTCAAACTCTATTTCACTGAGGGCCGCATCAGTATTGTGGTTGCCCTCAGGGGGCCGGGTGGGTGTGGCCTGGGTGGGCATGGCTAAAGTGTGTATGGCCTACTGGGTGGGCATGGCCAGCTCTACATCGTTCACATCAAGGGTGCCTATGGGGGCCTGGGCAGGAGTGGGACAGATCTGAGGGTCTCTGGGCCAGGGCCAAGGCAGTGGGGGCCGTATCCCCCCCTGTTTCCAGGATGGCTTTGCGGGCCGCATGAAACCACTTCACGGGCCAGATCTGGCCCCCGGGCCTTGTGTTTGACATGTCTGGCTTAAGAGGAACATTCAGAAGAGTTCTGAAAGAATCCCTCAAAAAGACCCTCACCTTTTCTCTCCTTTCTCCAATTTTTCCAGTTTCTGGAACTTACTTCTCAATGTATTTAATGTTCAGCCATAATTTATGATTAGTCACAACATGTGACTACCATTCTTTCAAGTTTAAGGAATTTTCTAGGGGAACATTTTAATTTGTCTGGTGCTGATGTACATCCCTACAAGTCTCTGCCCTTATGAAATAGAAACAAAGGGTTATTATGTAATATCTAACACCGATATTACCTGTTTTGTATCCCACTAGTTACCTTATGTAGTGCGATGCTTTGAGAATGTCCTCCTGCCCGTAGTCAGCATCTAAAGAGCTCACCAAGTAGTGCAGTTGAATGACCAGGAAAATTATCACAGAAACATAAAAGCTATTCATAGGCACTTTGCACCTTTTATCCTTAAATATTATGCCCAGGGCCTTTGTTGCCTGAGAAAAGAATGTATATAAAAACAATAAATTCTAGACAAATTGGTGCTTGTCTGCCAAACATGCATCATTCATTATTTGGATTCTCAAATGAGTAAATAATCATGGAAGAAACTCACAGCCAAAGGGAAAAAGGAAGTATTATTATCCTTGAAATTTAGGTCTGAGCCCAAGGGCTCACTGTGGAGGCTGGGTCTTCTTTTTAGGACTTCAAGGAGTTTGGTAAGGACCTGGAGTCTGACAGGTTGTTTAGCTTGGCCCAGGGTCTCCCAGATTTGAGTAACATGTCTGCAATTGAAATTGGAAACAAGAGACATTTTTTTATTTTTTTTTTAGAAAAAACACCTATTGCTGATTTCTTCCTCAAACCTAGTTTGGGATAAATATGCGTTGGAGAGAATGGTAGAGACAGACTTGTTGAGATGAAATTACAGGCACAAATGCAGACAAAAAGAGAAACATACTGCACATCTGGAGAGCGATTGGCTACTAACGATCACAGAGGATACATATGTGATTTACTTTTTAAAGTACGGCTAGAAAAGTATTTTAAAAGAGCCTCTTGTCACTGTTTTTCACCCAATCTGAGACACTGTTGTTTTCAGTAACCACAGGTCCAGATTGTACAAGCCAGCTCAGACGCTGCCTTTCACTCATCCATTTTGCTTTGTTGTTCCCAGCATTCTTTTCCTTATACATTTGTGAATTGGTCCCTGCTTCACCTTTTTAATAATTGGAGCAGCAAAGCAAGCACCTCCATGCTGCTGAAGCATACACTGAAGGCTCATGAAAATTCAGCTGAGTAATGCAGGAGGAGACAAATAACATACAACTGTTTGTATCAATAAAACCAACGTTTCATCTTCACTGAACAATTTGTGTGGGTGGATCTCCAGGAGGCAATCTTATAATGTAGCACTTTGAAATCAACAATCCCAAAAACCAGCATTGTGATGCAGAATTTAATTTTATGTCATGCAACCAAATTCAAGTTTATCCAAAGGTGATCATCAGGGATTAATTCTTAGACTATACATTTGAAATTGATGTTTTCAGCAACTTGCTTTGAAACATTGCTCTTCTTCTTATTTATGGCTATATTCCAACTAATGATTTATAATATTGTCTAATCATTGTTGTGCCAACCTAAAGATTGTCTGTTTTACAGTTTGTTGGCACAAGAAATAAAGGGTGATTCCAGAAAATGCTCTAAATTGTGAATTAGGAAATAGCCCAAGACTGAACATGAAATTCTTCAGAAGATGAAATTTTTACAGTCCAATCCTATATGATCAACTCAAAAGATAATGTTCAGTTCTGGCCTAATCTTCCTTTGCATTCCAAGAATTCCAGATTGAGTCCTTGGTATTTTCAGGTAGGCATGGAAAAGATTCCTACCGAAATCTCTTGAGAGCCATTGCTAGTAATTGTGGATGCATCTGATTATGGCATAAAGCAATTTCCTCTATTTCATGCTCATTTTTGTCTGGGAAGTGCAGATAAATTATGACCAGATGAGGGCTCTGCAGTCTACTGGCTTGGCTCGTCATAAGTACATGCCCCAAGCTCATAGATTTGAATGAGCCCTTGTATTCTGATTACATGTCCATTGATACCAAATAAAGACACACTGACAATTGCCTTAGCATTCCCCACTGTCAGGTCAACAATTAAAGTGAGTCATCAGTAACTCAATAAATAAGAGACAAATGACTGCATTTATCTATAGTATTCCAGTAATAAAAGTGTATATGGCAGAGTATTTAAAATGGTGGGGTCACTGGTATTGTTATCAGTTCAGCCCACCTCTTCATCAAAAGAAAACCTTTCCCCCCCATACTTGTCATAATAATTAGCCTGCCACTCTTTTTTTTCAGTACCTTTGAGGCAAATTTTACTTCTGGTGACTACATGGACAGGTCTTAGCAGTTTTCTTGGCAACATTTGTAGAATTAGATTGCCATTGGCTTCTTCCTAGGGATTTTTTGAAAGTAACTGGCTGGAAGTGCCCCCAGCTTGCTTTATTCTTAACACAGGAGCAGAACTCAGATTTCCTCACTTCTAGTCCAGCACTTTAACCACTAGACCAACCTGTCACAAAAGAGTGAGAGTCTCAGAAGGCTTGAGATGGCCTCATCTGTGTGTCCTTCAACCAGCAGGCAAACAGCTCCTATTGCTGCTTCTCTTGCACTGCGATCCTGGATAGCGTTCAAGTGGAAATAAATAATATCTATGATTTCTGGCACCTAGAAAGGAGAAAAAAAAAGGGATTTTCAAGGGTTGTATTTTCTTGTGTTTTTAGTCCTTAACATAATTTATTCATTCAAATATGAATGTAGTAGTACAGAGCATTTGTATAAAACTAGGTACTTCTTAGGAAAAATGGTCCTTAGGAAAAAAAATCTTGGAGATTATTAAGTGTACTGTAAGTTGCACAATATCCTGTAGTAAGAATGCAACCTACGTTTTTGCCATACCTTCTGAATCCTGACAAAAATCAGGAATTTTAACTATTCCCTACATCAAAACTTTATCTGATGGGTACTAGTCTTCTGAGTGTTTAGTATGCTACTGTACACTGTTAGTACACTATGTGTCAGTGGGATTTAAGTAGAAGTAAGATAAACTTCTAAGTTAATCTTTAGGTTAGAGATCCTGGTTTGCAACAAATAGCATTTGTTGTTGTTGTTAGCTGCGAAGTCGTGTCCGACCCATCGCGACCCTATGGACAATGTTCCTCCAGGCCTTCCTGTCCTCTACCATCTTCTGGAGTCCATTTAAGCTCACGCCTACTGCTTCAGTGACTCCATCCAGCCACCTCATTCTCTGTTGTCCCCTTCTTCTATTGCCTGCAATCTTTCCCAGCATTAGGCTCTTCTCCAGTGAGTCCTTCCTTCTCATTAGGTGGCCAAAGGATTTGAGTTTTAGCTTCAGGATCTGGCCTTCTAAAGAGCAGTCAGGGTTGATCTCCTCTAGGACTGACCGATTTGATCGCCTTGCAGTCCAAGGGACTCGCAGGAGTCTTCTCCCGCACCAGAGTTCAAAGGCCTCAATTTTTTGGCACTCAGCCTTTCTTATGGTCCAACTTTCACTGCCATACATTGCAACTGGGAAGACCATAGCCTTCACTATACACACTATTTTTGGGAGGGTGATGTCTCTGCTTTTTAGTGTGCTGTCTAGATTTGCCATAGCTTTCCTCCCCAGGAGCAAGCGTCTTTTAATGTCTTGGCTGCAGTCCCCATTTGCAGTGATCTTGGAGCCCAGGAAAATAAAATCTGTCACTACCTCCATTTCTTCCCCATCTATTTCCCAGGAATTGAGCATAAGTGTGCTTAAAATTAAATTGGGATGTGGTTGTTGTAGTGGCATACTAAAAATGTGCCTACATTGATTATTAGTTTCTTTACCATTACTAATAGAATGCTGCATGTGTCTCAAGCATGTCTACAGCTGGCAACCTAGTCTACTAAAAGAAATTTTATGAAAGCATGACCAAAGCATGATAGGCAGTGGAGGTCAATCTATGGAAGTTCATTTGGTGATGACAATGCCAAGTTGAAGATTGTAACTTATAGTGTTAGAAGGTCAAATGGTAAAGTGCATTGAGTAGCAAATAAAATGAATGAACAAATGGAAGAAGAAATGTTGTGTATTGTGAGAGGAAGAGGAAGAGGAAGGATGTAATAGATTTGAATAAAGATGGTATGATCTTTGGAATGGTACAGTATTGACTAAAACTCCATCAAATGCATTATTCCTTGTAATGATATGTGAGAATGATCTTGGGAAATAAGAGGGAGAGTCATAGATTGGACAGCTGGCATGTAAAAGATATCTCAGCCTACAGAAGAAGGGAGGACATGGGAGTGTCCCTTGTTTTCAGGAGAATAAAAAGAAAGGAAGGGGAAGATCCTTTCAGTCTTCCAAGATTCTGTTAATGTAACCTTACAATACCAATAGACTTCGTACAAGTGGTCTGGTTTGGACTAACACTCTTACTGCAGGTCATCCCTGCTTTCAATGACAAACTGAACAAAAGAGACACTCAAGGGTGAATTGATACCTAAAAACTTTCTTGTGTTTTGATGAACCCTCCCTACAATTTTCCCAACTTGGCTTTATAAATTCATTTGCTTTGGCTTGGAAAGAGATTAAGTAACTAACATGAAATGGGTTGGATGCACTTCCCTTTCTTTTACAGGTTTTCTTCAAAAGTCTTAATAGTATTTGAAGAAAAAGAATGGATTCTGAAGTGGAATAGCTCATGACTTCTTATGGCGCCTCCTTGCCTTCTAGTACACTTTTGATACAGGCTGTTTTTATTGTTATTGCTGACACTTGAATTAGAGGGCACCTCACTGGACAGTGTAAGTACCTTAAGTGAAAAGACTGGTGTAAGGCTTTGAAAATGGTGTAAGGTTTTGAAAATCTAGACAACAAAAGGAAATAAAAAATATGGACCAAAACTGATGAATTGGAAGTTCTCGGAAGATAAACTGCAACCTATTTATTTGAAAAATGTGTATTAGTTGACTGAAGTCACAAAATATTTTTCAGAACATTTCTCCTAGGGAACACTTATTCAGTTCTTTAAATATTGCAATACAACTTTTCCCAGTATAGGACTATCTCCATCATATTAGGATTGAGCAATATGAATGACATGTCCATAAAACAAAGAATCCTGTTACTTTGGAATAGTATTGCAATTCTGAGTCGGTAATCTTTGGACACATGTATTTCAGAATACAGATTACAATCAGTGAATTCCTATGTAATATCAGATGGAAAAAAATATTCTTTTTGTTAAATAGTGGGCTCTTTGGTGCAGGAATGATTACACGAGGCTGAGTACAGGATAACTCATACTTTATTTCTTGCTAGAACTGGACTGAAGCAAGGGCTGCAACCAGCCGCAATATATAGTCTAGCCCCTAGGCAGCAGCCAATAGGTTTGAACCAACTCTTGCCACCTGGGGCTAGCCAATTGCAGGACAGGAGACAGTTAGTCTGGGTTGCTGGAGAGCTGTTAGCTGCTCCAGCAACCCACGTGGTGTATCACCAAAACCCAGTACATAACACTTTTGTTTCTAGAATTCTCAGTGTTGGACAATAAAATTGCACCCAGCATCATCTAGGAAACTCAGAATCATAGGTATTTCTGATGATGATGAAGTTTTTACTGATAATCAATGCCTCCTTAATGTCAGCTGCCACGTTATGCTTGCTTGCGCTTTGCTGCTAGGTGGTGATATACTGCCATGAACTGTGGAGAGGGGGAATGAAGGGGGGAAGGCTTCAGGAAATGAAAGCAGGTGCTGCATCTCCTCAAGATGCTGCCTCAACATCATCCAGCTGGAAGGAGAAGTGCTGCTTCCCAAAATACACTTGGACTGACCATTAGGAAAACATCTTGCCTGAACCTCATTGGTTGCACTGGGGTGGGCAATGAGATACAGTCAAGGGAGCAAAGAGTAGAATTTAGGGATTTTGGTGTGTGATTCTCAGTTCTGGTTTTGCATTACTGCAATACACTGATCTCTAATAAACTATACCTTTCTCAAAAAATGGAGCCAAGGATTATTTTCAGTTAGAGGTTTAAGTTGTGGCAGTGCCCAACACCTTAACATCTATTTCATGAATGTCACTATAGTGATGGCTCACCAAATCAAAATTGGTTTTTACAGCAATTATGCTGTAATATGATGTTCAATTTAAAGAAACAATAATGCAGTTAGCAACTTGTGATGGCCATTTATGGGGATAGATACCACTGAAAAAAATATGAAATAGGTTAATTGCTATTGAAAAATGGTGCAAAATGATTTGCTATTATTTAAACTAGCAGTTCAAGGGCAAGGAATAATTTCAAAACACCTGCAGAGTGAATATGAGCATCAAATCAACATAGGACTTGACAATGAGACATGCAAAATTCTCAACTTGTCTTACCTTTCCCCTTAATTTGTTCTTCTCTTTTTTTAAAAGAGAATTCAGCATAGTTGCAGCTGCCTGGATATTGTTTCTGTCTGAGTTCCGCAGGCTAGCCACTGCCAAGAGTATCTGTCCAGTAATGCTGGCTGTTGGATCAGTTTTGAGAGGTTTCTGAAAAAGACAGAGAAGAGGCCACTATTAGGACACTTATTTATAACTGGAGATAAGTGTAAATATCTGCAATTCTTAAGCAAGTGGCAGAGCTAGCTTGTGCTTTTATTAAATTTTATTCAGTGCTGCAAGGAGAAGTCTTGGACACGTCACCCTAACCATTAGCTCTGGACCATAACATTATGTATGTTCCTGGGTTCTCCCATATAAAGCTTGACAGTTGTTTGAGACTTCAATTCTCATAATGCCTAATCATACGACCACAAGATATGCTGATTAGCAAATATGGGGATTGAATTCCAACACAGCTGTTGGGCAGCAAACTGGGGAATGCTAGTTGAAGTGTACATAGTGTATATGGTGATCTAACATGAAAGTAAACATTTTAAAATAAATGTATTAAATGTATTAAAATAAATAGAAAACTATGCCTTAAGGCAGTATATGTGTACAGCTTTCCTAAGAACCAAATTTAGTCTTTGAGCTGCATACTAGAAGCCATATTCCAAAACACAGATGGGGTCTCTAAAAAAAGTGGATTGAAATAGATTAAAACTGTATTTGATTTAATTTAAATTTTATTAATAGCTTTCAGTATTAATGTACTGAATTGGGAAAGTATATACTTCCACTGCTGCATACTAGCTATGAAGTATGAAGAATTAGAGCATAAGCAGAAGACTTTTGGGATTAATAGTCTTCCTGTTCATAGATTGTACCTCATTACATTCTTCTGTAATCGGATTCAAGGAGATACTCTCATGAAGTTCTAAGTCTGCAATCCCTGTTTTGTGTTTTTCCTCCAGAAGGAAGTTTTTAAATTCCAACCCTGACTGGACAGTGGGACATTTCTCTTGTAGTCTGCTTCTTGTTTTCTACACATAATATTTTTCTTTTCCTGGCACAGATATATGAGCTGTATATGGATTTGCCTTCACCTGGAGTGGATCATCTAATGTGTCCTCAGAGGAGGTCTGTGTAGCTTTATCAAAGCAGATAAAATCTGATTCACTGGCAAAGGGCATGTTCAGCCTCAGATGTGGGCCATTGGTCTTCTTTGTTTTTTCTTTTATAACCATAGCTGCTCTAGGAGAGAATGAAAGATTGTGAAGTCGCATCTCAGAAGAACTTCTAAAATTATTTTTGGCTAAAGCAAAGGTGAATTTGATGAGGAGAGTTCTCAGTTAAACCCTGTGGGATTTGGAAACAAAATCCCTGAAATACTATAGGTATACAGCTATGACCACAGTTGACTCCAAAATTTACGTTGTTAAGTGAGACATTTGTTAAGTAAATTTTGCCCCATTTTACAACATTTCTTGCCTCAATTGCTAAGAGAATCACTGCAGTTGATAAGTTAGTAAACTGGTTGTTAAGTGAATCTGGCTTGTTTTTTATTTCTAGCAACCACATAAATTTTCTTTATGACAAACTATGCATATGAAAAAAGAGTAAAATCATATATGATTATAGCTTTTAAATAATAATTCTTGATTATTTTAATGTTTGACATCAGAAATCTCTTGCTCCCAGTCTAGAAGTTCAAGTTGCATGTGCTGTAGAAAGTTGCCTTGATTTCACTTATAAACATATAAAATATGATAATGTTTTCTTGGCATTTATTTATATTTCACTCATCTGATAGGTGACAAATATGATAACATTGTTATAAAATAAAACCAGATTACAGAATAGATTCCTGTAAGAATTAATGACAAATTAGAACAATAGAAACAATGTGGAGTAAGGAAGTGACTTATGATTGACAATCTCTGAAAAGTTAATGGAGGCTTACAAAGTTTTTGACAAAATGAGATAATCTACTTACAAGTAGGCATGGTTAGAGCCAGGGTTACAGACTTCTCTTTTTGGTGACCAGTTTTTGCCTCACTGGAATGTGTTAAAAAAAGATCTCCACTAACATATGCAGGTAACAATGGATTTTATTACATCATTGCTTTGTGGATACCCTGGTTACAATATTACCAAGAGGGCCCAATGTTCCACTGGTTGACATGGGTATCTCTGGTATCCAATCAGCTCAGGCAGTACTATTCCCAATGATAGAAAGCATTGAGGCAGAAGGCATTAGTTCAAAGTAATGTTTGTTGTGAAGAAACAGAATCTCTATAACCAAGACTGAAAGAAACCTATCCAGTTTGAATTCAACAATATGAAACCATAACCATGATGCCATACATTTATTAGAGATCATAGTTGAAGGAGGATTTATTTAGATTAAGAAATGCCTGCGGGGACCCAGTTGCAGATTGGTCAACAGTACCAATTAGATTGGAAAGGAATTTTCAAACTTTAGAAGCATAGAATTTTAGGATGGACTTCCAACAATGCTTATAACAACTGGGAATTTGTTTGTCTTTATGACAGACTCTGATCTATTAAAGGAAAAAAAATGTTCCTTGGAAATAGCTTAGCTGATTTCCCAAATGTCCAGTGTGGTCAGATCTGTTTAGCATTTGGATAATAAGACATATATTCTTAACCAAATTTTAAGATTATTTTTAATAGTTATGCTGTTGATCTAAATGATTATAGTACGACCATCATGCCGTCCTTTTAAGAAAATAATACATTATGAGTTGATTTTAATGACATTCAGTTGAAATAATTTGATATGGTTAAAGCATTCAGCAGAGAGATGCTGAAAGAATAACTGAAGAATTAAAGGTGTCATGATGTCCAGAATAAGTAAACAGTAGCACTATCTTTTGAGAAGTTTAGAAAGGCGTTGTCTCAAGAATCCTTTGCTTATAGCAGTAACTGATTTTTTTTAAAAAAAAAACATGTGCAATTATCTAACTTGTATCATTACATTGTATTACTTTTATAGGTGGTCACCCAGAAACAGTGGTGGAATTCAAATATGTGAACAACCAGTTCTCTGTGTGGATGCCACTTCCGGAAGTCCATTCTGGGCCTGGGCAACAAAAATTAGCTACCAGTTCTGCTGAAGTGGTGAGAACTGGCTGAATCCCACCACTGCCCAGAAATTGTAAGCTTCATGTATCTTCAGAATTCCATGGAAGTTCAGCCACTTTCCTGGACTTGAGTGCAAGCAATGAGGGAACCTAGAGTTCTGCATCAGAAACACTGAAGAAAGGAAAGGCATTTCTTCCAGTGATCCTGATTCAGCCAGAAGAAAAAATTCTGCCATGCTTCTTTGAGATCATGGACAGCCAAGAAAACAAGCCAATAGATCATCCTGGAGTTCTCACTCAAGGCACTAATGACCAGGCTCAAGTTATCCTATTTTGGACACATTATGTTACCATTAAGCTCTCTGGAAAAAGCTCTAATGCTCTAAAGGTGGAAGGAAAAAGAAGAGGATGACTAGCAGCAAGATGGGTGGTGATGGTTGCAGCCTTGGGAGTCCTGAAAGGACAGATTAGGGACAGATATGGACCAATCATCATAGAGAAAATCTATCTATATGGTCATTAGGACTACAAAAATAACTTGATGGTGTATAATCAGTCAAATCTATGTTGGTTAAAAAGCTTTGTGGCGGCATATAAAATTAAAAGGTATGACTTGAAACAAAAAAGTCATTTTATTCATCATGATTTAAATCAAAGAACAGAACAGAACAGAATAATAATAATAATAAGTCTTTATTGATTAGCCCTTGGGCCGTATCAAAGTGCAAAGTTCCAGCAACAAATTGTTACTAAAATTTGATAAAAGCAATTTAAAATGGAATTTGATAAAATACAATTTAAAATGAAATTAGAATAAAATTAGTAAATAATAAAGTTACTAATGACTTACAAAGCCCTACATGGCATGGGTCCGGATTACCTGCGGCAACACCTGCGGCCGGCGTCATCTTCCCTCCGTCCAGTGCGCTCCCACAGAGAGGGCCTCCTCAGGGTGCCTCCGATCAAAGAATGTTGATTGGTGGCCCCCAGAGGGAGAGCGTTCTCTGTGGGCACGCCAGACCTATGGAACCGCTTGCCGGTTGAGCTCCGGACGGCCCCCGACCTTGGCTCCTTCCGGCGCGATCTAAAAACATATCTATTTGAGCAGTCTGACCTGGTCTGATGGGTTAGGGTTGGGGTTTTAATATATTTTAATTACTGTTTTATTGTTTTAACCTGGGGTACTTATTTAATTTGTTTTTAACTTTTATATCCTGTTTGTATTTATTGCCCTGTACACAGCCCTGAGTCCTTCGGGAGAAGGGTGGTATAAAAATGTAATAAATAAATAAATAAAATAAAATACAATTTAAAATGAAATGGGAATAAAATACAATCTAAAATGAAATTGTAGTAGTGTACAATAATTTAAGAACAGAATAGAATAGAATATTCTTTATTGGCCAAGTGTGATTGAACACACGAGGAATTTGTCTCCAATGCACAAGCTCTCAGTGTACATACAGGCACCAAGTGATAAATTATGATCATTATCATAAAATACAATCATATTAAATCATAAGATGCAACATTCAGTAATAGTCATAGGATACTAAATAAGCAAAACATAAATCATAATAGGATACTAATAAAGTAATCAACATAAATCATGAGATATAAACAACAAAATTATAGTCATAAGAAGCTAAGGTAATAGGTAATAGGAAAGATGATATTAATATAGCCCTTCTAGGTGGTTTGACATCCTAGGGCATAAGACAGTGTTGTGGGAATTAGTTGTTTAGCAGAGTGATAGCATGGGGGGGAAATGTTAATATTAATATTAAATAAGTATATGTATATAAAAAGTAGAGACCCATGATATAATCTTGGAAATATAAAAGTACTTATAACTCCTGTAAAAAAGATTGGAAGCTACTTCTTTATTACATTTTTTTCCTTTTTCCTCTTTTCTCTCATCTTTTTTTTCTTCAATCACTTATCACTTAACTATTACTTTTGCTTCTTTTTGCCTTTACATCTGGATCTCTCTCTCTCTCTCTCTCTCTCTCTCTCTCTCTCTCTCTCTCTCTCTCTCTCTCTCTCTCTCTCTCTCTCTCTCTCTCTCCCTCCCTCCCTCCCTCCCTCTCTCTCTCTCTCTCTGTGTGTGTTTGTGTGAATGGATGGAGTGGGCATATGCTTGCATGATTGGATATTGGATTGGATTGGATTTTGTGTGTGAGATAGGAAATAGATGAATAAAAAACTGAGAAAAGGTTGCTTTGCCCATACAAATATTCCACAAAAGACGCCTTCTAATTACTTTTCTGTGATCAGAATGAGTCCCTTGATCTCAGATGGGGGTCCAGTCTGGGTCGGTCACCGGGACCAAAGGATTTTTCTTCTGAGCTTTTGGACTTGTGCTGGAGCCCATCTTCAGAGAACTACTCTCTAGCAGACTGTGTGCTGTTCTGTGTGTGGTATTTATATGATGCCTGTTGTATGTGGCTTTTTTTTGATGTTAATCAGGATGTATTGATGACTGGCTTTTAAGTCATTGGCTGTCATTTGCTTGTGTTGCCTGCCCTCACCTTCTAGGTACTTGATAGGCTGATGGTAAATCAGCACTCCTGTTGATTGATGAAGGGCCTGTTTCAATCATTTCCCTGGCTGTTTTTGTGCCTGCTTGTCCAACAGTCTTAGAAGCTGCAAAGTTGAATGTGTGTCCTCATTCATTGCAATGTTTTTATCCTGGGACACATGTATTTGCCTTCATTCATCAGATGGAATTGTTCTCCTTGGCTGGAAACACAACAATATCCAGGTAGATTTTGCCTTCTTCTCTTTGCATTCCCTGTATGATTCCCCTTGTAGAGATGGTCAGACCTCTATCTTTCTGTCTTGTCTCCCATAGCATTTCATCTTCTCTCAAGTCTCTATGGAGATAGGAGACTACAGGGGAAAAAATGCATTTTGTTCCCAAGAGTGCAACTTTTTGTTCTGTAGACCGAAGACTCTTTTTTTCCAAGTAGTTTTCAGTACTATGAAGCAGTGCAATTCCATATGATACCTGAACTCAGTGGCAACCTTATATTTGAAGTAGATAATGATTAAGGGATGAGGCTCTCTTGTTGACTATTGCCTTGAATTTCTGACACATCCTATTGGAAACACAATGGCATCTTTCTGCCAACGCAGATTAAAATAATCTTTCATGTTAATCTTCATGAACATTGGAAATGACATTCCTGCAAGATTTCCAAGACACAGAACAAGCAGCAAGAGAGTATTTATTATGACAGGCATAAAATATCTTGGATGTGATCAGTTTTCTCTTTACAAATTCATACACTAGATACAAACCAAAATATATTATTCCATTGATTAAGCTGTCTCTAGCAGAGCTCTAGGCTAGACTGAGATGTCAAAAAATATCCTGGAAGAAAGCAGTGGCAAGCTCTTTTGTTCCTGTTGTCAAGAAAATTGCACAGACATGCTCACAAAATCAAAGTGAGTCAAGCTCAATTCAAAGGAAGTTTTTTCTTCCCTTTATCTGGCATTGGCATTGAAGCAGCAAGTTCTGGTTAATTTTATTATACAAAGTATGTCTATACTGTAATGCCTACCGACACAATTAAATTCAGGACAGCCAGCACAAATGTTTGATTGCACTCACTCTATTGTGAATGCAATTAATAAACTCTGATGCAAATTCACACATAGAAAATACAGTTTCAGGTATTGAACTAAGCTGATCTGCATTTCCCTTCATCACAGCTGACTTCAAAACACTGAATACATCAAGATGTGTTCTTTTCAGTTGACCGGGTGGAGAGTGCAAAAATTAGCAATGAACCAATGGTAGTTTCCTTTCTATGCTGTGTTTAGTCATTTTTTTAAAAAATTGCCATCACCCTAATCAATTTGAAGGATTGGTGCTGAAAAGACTTGAAATGCTATGTGTTGCTATGGTGTCTTATCAACTCGAGAGGGGCAAAGCCAAAGAATGGGATTTCATGTTGGTTATAGTAATACCCAGATATTTTTTTTCAATCTGAAAACCAGTTTTAACAGTTCTTTTTAAACTCTCATCTTCATATTTTTATTATCTTCATTTCTTATTGTTAGTGGTAAGCCAATCACCAAATTTCTTTATTTTTTTCCCTTAATAGTTCTATTCTTGCCATTGGGTTTTCCAAAAAGAAAGCCAAATCATAAACAAATGCCTTTAGTTTATGCCACTTGTTAACTCAATCATCTAGTAAAGAAAGACTCCTGGTCCATTGTTTCACTAACAGTATACTTTATTAAAGCTTAAGTGGTTTCATAAGTACTGTGTTTCCCCCCCAAATAAAACCAGGTCCTATGTTAATTTTTACTCCAAAAGGCATATTAGAGCTTATTTTCAGGTGATGTCTTATTGTACAGAAGGCAGCGAGTGCATGGGCGCTGACCATGTCCAGCAGCAGCTGCAGCCCGCCGGCACACTCTGGGGTTGTGCAGCCTGCACAGCACAGGTAAGTCTGAACTCTGCGATCGCTGGGCTGGACATCCAAGCAGCAGGCAGAGGCAGAGGCACATGATCCAGCCCGCTGGGCATGCCAGGCCACTGCCCATCCCTTCTGTCTTTACTCACAATCATGATGGGTTAGGCATCCGCATGGCGCATCCAGTGGGCCGGATCGCATTCCTCCCCCCATGACTCTACCTTTGCTTGTTGCCGGTGCCACCATGATGCGAGGTGAGGCAGGGGGTGGGGCGGGGTGGCACCATGCCACGGCCCCTGCGCACTCAGCCCCCACCATCTAATTTCATCCTCCACTCTGCCGCACATGTAGGACAAGCCTCCTGTCTGCTGCCCCAATTGCGACAGCCCTGGCAAATGGGAAGACCAGGGAGTCCCCATCCTCAAGAAGCGACCAGGTCTCCCCTCCCCTCCCCACTCTGCCCTGCCCGAGCCTAGCCCCAGAGCTTCCCCACATGCCCTGCACCCATACACCTCAGGGCCCCGCAGCCAGGCCACCCCACCCACCACCTGACATGCCTCACCTTGCAGTGGTGGCACCAACAGCAGGTAGAGGCAGAGGCATGGAGGGAGGCATGCGATTTAGCCCGTTGGAGGTGCCATGCAGACACCTGCCCCATCACGGCAGCGGGCAACGAAAGACAGACAAATTAATATTATTTTATAATTCAATACATCCATTGTGTATTGCGATGGACATACTAAATGTGTCTGTCTGGCTGACAATCTTAACTGGGGCTTATTTTGGGGGTAGGGCTTATATTACAAGCATCCTGAAAAATCATGGTAGGGCTTATTTTCTGGTTGGCTCTTATTTTTGGGGAAAAACGGTAGTGAAGCTGGATCTGGCATTTTTGCACACAAACAATACAATTAACTTTTCCCCTGGCCATCCCCCTGTTATCAATTAATGTCCAATTGGATGCTTAGAAATTGTTTGGGTAATGGACTCTCAGTTCACAGACTTTCCAGCTCTTTATACTGATGGCTGACCTTGGGCTGACTGGTGTTTCTCATGCCTCGGGCCAGCACGGCTTGGTTTCCATCCCTACCCTAGTCCTCACTTCCCTTCCCCCATTGCTAATGTCAGGCTGTCAGCTTACAATGCTTGGCTAGCAGAATGGCAGCCATGACAGTTTATATGCTTCACCCAGCAATTCTCTCATCCTGTCCTATGTCTCTATTCAAAATTTCCAAGGGCTAGGATGAATAAAAATGGTGAAAGGGGCTGTCCTTTCTTTGTCCTTTGCATATTTAACCTGTTTTTGTTGATTCCCTTTAAACTAATAATTAATAACAGTAATTTAATCAGTTTAATATAATTATCTCCAAAGTCAGTATCTTCCAAGATTTGGACCAAAAAAGTCCAATTCAAATTATCAATTGCTTTTTCCACATCGAGAAAATCAGTGTGGCTTGTTTTTTGTTGTGTTGCTCCAAATATTCTAATATATCAAGAATATTTCTAATATTGTCTCTTAGGGGATTTTTTGGTTAAAAAACTAATCTTCATAAATATAATCTCGCAAGACATTTTTCATCCTTTTATCTGAAATCATAAATATCTGATAATCATTATTCACTGAACACATTGGTTGATAGTTGTTTGCTTGAGTTTGGTCTTGATCTTCCTTAGGAATTAATGCAATATCTAGTTGTTTAGTATTTTTCTGCTATCTAAAATATAATTTGTAATTTTTTGAAAAGCTTGTAAAAGTTCATCTTTGAAATGTTTATAATAGAAAGCCAGCAGGCTATTTGATTCATTCGTTTTCCTTATTTCAGTCTCTTTTTATTGCCATTCATCATAAGTCCTAGGACCTAGGGTCATTTATCATCTGGTTTTGTTTGTATGTTATCATTGGTAAATTGGATTTCTTTAAATGTTCTTCCACTATTATTGGCAAAATTTCCTCTCTTTTATATAATTTTGTACAGTACTGGTGGAATATTCTTTTGATACTTGAGAGGAGACAAAGGTTAATAACTGTACAAAAATAGGCTGTTAAAATTCACAATTCTGAATTTGAAAGTGATGGCTATAGCAATGTTATTTAAAGCAATTCTATCAGTTGGAGAAAAAAAACAAGCCCTGAGAATGCAAATACCCAAGATTTATGTTCAATTAATCTTAAGGGAATCCCTAGATCCTTTGGGAAATGCAATATTGTAAAGTTATTATATTGTTCAAGTTTATTTACCTGTGCAAATATGAGAAAGATTATGAGTGAGACGGATTATAAGTCTTTGCAATGGGATGACAACAATTGAGAAACATGTTCCCCAAAAGTATAGTTCATAATTTAATATTAATGATTTGTAAAGTATAATATTAATCAAGTTCATTATAATCCTAGGTCAATCCATCTAGTATTAACAGCAGTAAGATTCATAAAACTTTTAACAAATGTTGAAATATAAACCTGGTTCTTGGACATGTTCAAAATTAAATAGACCCCCCCCCGCCAGATACTTATGATCTGTTCCAACATTTTGACAGTCAAGCCCCCTCATGGTCACATGACTGCATGACAGATGCTTGGCAGCTGGCCCATATGTATGCCACTTTTCAGCGTTCTGTGGTCACATGACCTCATTTAATGACCTTTTTGCCAAAACTGGCATTTACTTCTGTTTTTTTGGCAAGAACACCACATAGCATACACGTCAGAACTGCCATCTCATACCTGCACTTTCCATTCATTAGCTGTCGGTCTGCCATGAACTATGGGGGGAGGGAGCTGGATGGGAAGAGGAGGAAGCTGATAACTTATCATACCTTCTAGAGCAGGGGTGTCAAACTCACAACCTCACGTGACGTGTCGCGACATAGCGTGACTTTTTTTCCATTGCCGGCAAATGGGGTGGGTGAAGTTTTGGCATGATGCATCCAGCCACAATGTTAAAATCAGATACCTGGGAAAGGCATGCACTTCCACACCACCCAGTCTACAGAGAATGTTCCCAAAACATTTTATTTGAATATGATTGGACAATAAGGGATCAACAATGGGAAGGGACAAAAGAGAAAAGTTAACTGGGAAAGTTTGGCACACAAACCTCAGTTCTGGCTTTGTTATCCACTTGGCCTTTAGTAAAGTAAGCTTTCACACCAAATGGAGTTGAGGGGTGTTCTTGCTTAAGGGATCAAGATGGGGCAGGACTGGCAATACAATAGGCTTGCTTAACAACCACAGTGTTTGCTTAACAAACAATACAAAAATGGTTGTAAAATGGGTTTGGTCACAATGTCAACATGCAGCTCGAGAATCCAAAGTTTAATCCTTAACACACATGATGATTTGTTTTGCGACTGTCATGATTTATGACTGTAATGGGCAGTTTCCATTTTGATTGTAAGTTGAGAACTACCTGTAATGCATCTAATGTACTTTGTGCAATCTATATCAAGTGTACCTGATCATTAAATTTAGCAGCTGATTACCAACAACATATGTTTCCTATATTTTTATTTTATTATGAAGGGACCAGTATATATGAGGTAGAAGTTCTTGGCAATGATTTGTTCTCTGAGCTTGCCTTTTGCTCCTGGACATTTCATTACCAAACTAGGTAACATCTTCAGTGGGACTTTAGGTGAAGTGTCTTGTTCGGTTCTTTTTTCATTTATATAAGTCCTGTGTGGTGTTGTGGTTAGTTGGTCGTGTGACTGGTTGTTTGTGCGATGTGAAGTTCAACTGGTGAGGAGGTGATCAGTTCTGTCGCTGATTGGTTGTTTGGATGATCCAATTTCTTATAGGTTCATATGCTGGCTTTAAGTCAATGTGTTTGTTGATGTATCCATTTGTAGAAATTCTTATTCAATAATACATGTCTCCTGGATAATACTGTAATTCATCATGGGCATACACATTTAAGTGTTAGCTTTGTCTTTGAGAAATGAGTTGCACAGTGTCTGCAATGTCATTATTGCCTCATATGAATATGTCTGAAATAGTTGTCTTACAAGACAAATGACAAGAAGAAAACCTGAATTTCAAGCATGTCTGTTTCCTCTAAAGAAATTAGTTTTCTCATCTGTATTAGAGATTGTATTTCAGCTATGTAGCTATATTCATTTTTTGCAAGAGGGAAAAATAAATTATTTTCCCATGCATTGTCTCTTATCTCAACATTTCTGGCTGCTTTAATTCATTCTGGGGATTTGTTTTGAATGTAGATGAGTTAATTACTTAGGGCATTTGAAAAGTAATTAGCACTAATTACAAGGATTCATCAGCCACTATACTTTATATGCTCTGAATTTGAAATTTCAGCAGGATATATGTTTATAATTCTCTGAAATTGGGAGACCTATTATCTTCCACAAAGCCAATAATATGTAGCAGTCAGTCACAGTTTTTTATTTTTATTTCTTTAGCATCTTTATTCATTCCTGCAATCAGGACATCTTTACTGACAGCTAAAATTCATCTTAGCCTTTTTGGCATCTGCACTCTCAATTGTTGCTCTGGATTTCCACATGGACAAATGGATAATTATTTCTCATCTCACCATTCAGGAAACAGGAAGAGGGATATCTGGCTGAAGGAACTGAAGAAACTGCTTCCAAATACCTTAATTGTGCAAATTGTATGCTTTCTGTATAACTTGCCATATTTATTGAAGAATAGCCATCAAAGAAAGCTCTTGCATGTATAGAATTAACAATTAAAAATTATACAAGCAATTCACTGGTGAAAGTTTATTGTTATTCACTTAGGATATGGAATTCTGGGTTTTTAATGATTTATTTATTGTGCTACATTGCCCAGAGCCACCTCTGGTGAGATAGATGTCTATATAAATCTGATTAAGTAAATTATTAAAACAATCCTTAATACTACATAGGAATTTCAGTGTCCTCATGATAAGCCATTAGTGTCAGGATTGCCATCCTATTGTGCCAGCTATGCTTCACCAGATGCCAGCCGGCCATAGGCAATGGGGGAAGGGAGCTGTTTGGAGGTAAATGGGAGGCTGGGACACGAGGAATTGAAACTACTCTTTGTGCCATCCCGTGGGACCCGTTGGCCGTTCCAGGGTCATGGAATGGAATGTGAGACATACCGCCCTGTCAAACCAAGGACTGTTACAAAACAATTGGGTTGAATGTAATTGGACAACTTAAGGCAACCAGGAAAAAGGTAGGGAGAAGCAAAAAGTTAACCAGATGCTTTGGGCATGAAACTTCAGATCCAGTTTTGCTACTCTGTAACCACCTGGCTTTAGTAAAGTGTACTTTTGTTAGCAGAGGATTTGAGAGTCTTTGTTTTCTAACTGACCAAGTTGAGACAGCTGACAAATAGAACTATATCAAACAAGGAAAAATAACCTGCATGTCAGAGGGCCGCAAGTTGGAATCAAGCTATTATTTTTGGCCCCAAAGTCCCAGGAGATCATGCTGCTAAAATCCAGGATTAAAACTTGGAAAACAGTAGTGCAATTTCCTATCAATTTTCCATAGGAAACAAAAGGGCATTGAAAATATCCCCTCTAAAAAGAAGAAAACATTCTCAGGCTATCCCTCAAATGGCATCAATCAATCATGGCCACATTCTCCACATTCATTGCCCATTGAAAGTAAGTTCTCAAATGCCAGAAAGAGTTCTCTTTTACTCTGCTATAATATTCTTTTCCTCCTAAAATTGGTCTGAAAAATCCACTTAGCCTCTTGAGGCAGCTGCCATAATTATATATCTGAGCAGCTCTGAATATGTAGGATGAAAGAAGGAAATAGAAACAAAAATGTCTTATGGATTATTTCAGGCCAACAAATGGGCCAAGAAACATTCCTAGATACAGAATACATCTGTTTTTATGACCAATTGATTAACTGGATCACTAAACTTCAATTACACCTGGGACATTGGAAAAGAAAAGCTCAATAAAATCACTCTGACATCTTAGAGTTAGGGTGGGATCTGGACATGCTCTTGGCATTCTTAAGTCCTTTTCTGCTGCCTTCTATCGACTACAATCCTCTTTTATCTTCAATTCCTACTGGTACAATAATTCTCACCCTTCTGCATCTATAATTTAACTTTGCATTTTATTACACTTATATATAAGTCGATCCATCTTTCTGTTTCTCATTCGCTAGCATTTTTTTTTAAAAAAACTTGTAGTGGTAAAAAAAGCTTTTATTGCAAAAGGAAGACTATAGATTCAGGGGTGCTTTGTTAAACATGCAAACCAAATGGACATTCTATTTAAGAAAAAGAAGATTATAGTTAGACCACAATAAATCATCTTTCAGTAAAGAGGAGTCTGCAACTCACTCTAGAAAAGTGGAATTGCTTTTATAAGCATTTGCAGAATTCATTCAGAATGAAAAAGAAGGCAACAGAATATACTTTGCTACAGTTTAGAAATGTAGGAGCCATTGGCTGGATTGTTTTGTGTGTTTCCAAACCTACAAATGCTCATATAATGTGTTTTTTGTGTTATTTTCATTTTTAATTATTACTGCTCATTTTGAGTTTTGAGTTTCTTTGAACTTTGGTGTTGAATATTTAATTGATTTGGGAATTTTTAAATGTAAAAGTTTTTATTTTTATTATATTTTACTTTGTTAGAGTCAAATGTTTCATTGGCATACCAATTTGGAAGGAAGGGGTAAAACATGAGAAATCTCATGGTGTGTTCAACAGCATAACAATACATAAAATAACTTTCAGATCTATAGTCTTACCAGCATCTATTTTTTAAATCATGCTGTGAATGTTTATTATGATTGCTATTAATGGAACTCAATCCCTGTTAAACATGTTTAAAAATGCTCTGTGTTTGTATAAATACAAATATGGAACATTATATTTTGTAAAACAAAAGAGATGAAAACAATAATAGGTAACTTAGCAACCAAAAATAAGCATGACAGAATAATGAATATTTAGATTTTAAAAAGAATCAAACATATAGGCATTGAATAGAAATGCCAGCAATTTTGATAGGCTTTTATTAAAGAGAAAGCAAACATAAATTTAAACGCTCTTTCATTAAGAGAATAAACAGTATATCTGATTTTCATTCAATAGTGTCTGCTTTAAACAGAGTAGGGAACTACTTTTCCTAGTAATGACATTTTGGTTAGAGTAGATTGCCATTTGTAGCCGAATTGGTATCTTTTCAATGCTATGTGTATATCTCATGTATTGCTATACCACTGAAAGTGAAGATGGATTTTCAGTTTTTCCATTTCAGTACAATTTGAATTGCAGATGCAAGGAAGAAGGTAGCATCTAATAATGGAATCTCTGGAGCATCCACCCCAGTTATGGATGCTTATATACATATATTTTCCTATATGTAGCTTTTCATTGTACTTTTCCTGATCATTTCCTGTTTAAGGCTTGTCTGTCTGTCTGTCTGCCTGTCTCTCTCTGTCTGTCTGTCTATCTATCATCTTTTAAAGACAGAAGATTGATTTGAATCTGTCTGTCTTCCTGTCTACCCACCAACCCACCAACCAATCAGATAGAAGATTGATTTGCATCTTCAGAAAAATGTGACTAGAAGCACTTCTTTGATGGAAATAGGTCAATTTTCTCAAAGGTGGCCCCTTAATCATTTGCCCCCTTAATACCTTGCATTTTTTTAAACAGGATTTCTGCCTTATTAGTTTTAAGCCAGAGTTCTCAGAGAAGCACTAAAACCTGACTTCTGGCTACATTAATAAAATTGTGTTGTTTTGTTCACAATAGTCTGGAAGTGTCATTGACTGCTTCTGGGATGATTTCAATTCCCTATAGTACTGCCCTAGATTTTCCCAGGTTTGCTTCTGTTTAGCTTTTAGAATCATTGAAACATATCTTTCAAAGTTCTTGGGTAACTATATGAGGACTGAAAAGAGCTGATGTAGTTCCCATGTTTAACAAAGGGAAAAAATATATCCAGGAAATTACAGACCAATCAGCCTGACATCAATACCAGGAAAGATCTTGGAAAAGATAATCCAACAACAAATGTGCAAACATCTAAAAGTAAGTAAAGCTACAACCAGTAGCCAACATGGGTTCCTCAAAAACAGATCATGACAAACAAATCTTATTTCACGCTTCAACAAAGTAACCAAATTAGTGGATCAGCAAAATGCTTTGAACAAAGTATACTTAAATTTCAATAAAACATTTGATAAAGTAGACCACAACCTACTTTTTGGCAAGCTAGAAAAATGTGGCATAGGCCCAGAGTCCCCAACCCCCAGTCTGTGGACCAGTACCAGGCTGTGGCATGCCAACAACCGAGCCGCACAAACAAGCAAAGCCCCATCCGTGGGATGCAGGCAGCAGACAAAACTATGCATTCTCCGGTCTGTGGAAAAACCTTTCTCCATGGAACTGGTCCCTGGTGCCCAAAAGGTTGGGGACTTCTGGCATAGGCAACACCACCACCAAATGGTTTGTAACCACCTGTTGCAACAAATCATACTCAACATATAGTCCTCAATGGAAGTACATCCGCACAGAGGGAAGTAAGTAGTGGGGTACCTGAAGGTTCCATTTTAGGCCCAGTACTCTTCAATATCTTCATAAACAATCTAGACAAGGAAATTGAAGGGAAACTCATCAAATTTGCAGATGACACTAAGCTGGTAGGAACAGCCAATACCCCTGAAGACAAGCTCAAGATCCAGAAAGATCTTGACAGACTTGAACACTGGGCAATGGATGGAAACTAACCAAAGAAAGAAGCAACCTAGAACTAAGAAGAGTACCCAACCAATGGAATAGCTTGCCCTCAGAAGTTGTGAGTGCTCCATCACTGGAGGCTTTTAAGTAGAGACTGGATAACCATTTGTCTGAAATTGTATAGTGTCCTGCTTGAGTAGGAGGTTGGACTAGAAGATCTCCAAGGTCCGTTCCAACTCTTTTATTCTATGTTCTATGTTAACATGATTGTTAGACCATGATTCAGCAGGTCAAATGGAGAAGGAAGCTTCTTCAAGGCATGCACCTCTATTTGTATATACAAGGAGGTGTACCTAGTTGCCTTTAGCTATTCCATTTCTAAAGTACTGTCTTTCCTCTTTATTGGTTGTGGTTTTCTGCTCTGAAAATGATTAATCTACTTCATCAATGATATGGCTGAGAATGCAATCAAGGGTTGAGCTCCAACTCTTATTAGCCACTTGGGCTGCTGTAGAGAAGGGTGTCTTCACTTTCAGTTGTTGGGTACTGTGGTCTATCACTATTTTAGCTTAGGCTTCAGAAGAGACCAAACACCTGGGTTCTGCAGAAGTGTTTCCCTGTGTTTTCTAAAATGGGTTTTCTATAGTCTTGGTTAGAGAATAAACAACTCTTGGATAGTAAGTATGAAGACAAGGCATTACTGATTCTATCATGCATTATGTTAAAACATGGATTAAGAAACAGAAAACATATGGCACCAAAAGTTACCCCTCCAAATCTTATCTCCAGATAGAGGTGATAAACATTATCAAGCTGTTTCAAGTATTTCCAATTAATTCAAATGTTGCAGTGGCTGAAAAGGCAATAAAGAACATTGGAAAAACCATACTCATTTAGGCCAAGAGTCAGTTTTGACCTTTGCCCATCCTTTGACATTCAGATGTATTAGGTTTAAATTGCCATAATACCAATTAATGCAATTGGATCATTTGACTAAGGAAGACTGTTATAGCATATTGTACTCAACAGCAGCCAAGAAAGAGGTTGTTTCAGTGTTGTCATCCACCATTTCTGAAGCTTTAAAGAAAAATCTATGGCTTAAAATTAGTTGTCAGACAGAATCCTTCTTTATTAAACACTGGCTTTTCTGGGTATTCATAGTGTTTTGGAGCTCAGATGTTCACACTGTGAAAAGTTCCCAACCCTAATCTTCCACCCAGTGTAATATTTTTGCCATTCTTCTTTTTTAATTTATGATATATTCCATGTATTAAAATAAAGGCTTGTCACTACAGAGGCAGCCTAAAGCATGCCCCCCACATTCCAACTGATCTTTAGATTACTACCAAAATTGCTGTCTTTGTATACTTAGGAGCTGATGTGATAAAGGAAAATAACTTCCATTAGCACTACAGAAACTCCAGCTGATACCAAATGAATTTCATTTGATACCAGCAGAGAAAAATATTGGCTACTGAGATATTTTTCCTTCATGGTCATTTACAGTTAGCTGGGATCCATATAACATTCAGGAAGCTTCCAGATATTTTCTTTTCCTTAAAGTCCTTACCCAATACATTCCCATTCTCTGAATGTATTAAGAAAACATTTATTTCTTGTTTTGGAAATTTTTAGGATGCAGATTGTGAATTGCTTAGAACCATTGATAAAAGTTAATTTTCTTTTGTAAAAGTAGATATTTTACTATTTTGTAGCTTATTGCCATTGACTTGACTCCTGTTGGAAGAAGTGATTATTTTTAATATCATATTCTCCTTACTACATAAATGACAAACCAGGCCATTGTATGTAGAGCAAGATAAGGAACAGCTATCTATCTATAGCATGCCAGAAAGTGCATTAATATCAGAAGAAAGCTGGCAACACGGGGAGCTTTTTAGCTTAGGAAAAAAAGTAACCTTGCAAGATGATAGTTGAGCATAAAACATGGTATGGAGAAAGCAATGGGAGATAAATAATTCTTCCTCCAGTACTGGAACTTGGAATCATCCAATGAAATTGAATGGTGAGAGATGAACGGATGTACTTCATCCCATGGATCATAGTTAAGTTATGGAATGTGCTATTACTTAATCGGCTTTAAAAAGAGATTAGACACATTTAAAAAGCTATGACAGTCAATAATTACTAGACAGTATGTTTTCCCAATATTGGGGAACTTGTGCCAAAGGAATGAAATGTTAGATTAGATTGGTTGCCTTTGAAATGATAAGAGCTTGGATAAGTCCCAGAGCTGGATTAAGTAGACCTATTAGTACAGTTATAATTTGTACTTCAACGAAGTTGCAGAAAGATAGTGTGAGCACTGCAAGATGGAAGAGAAATACAAGTATTTAGGAAAGGGGGTGGGGTACCAATGGGTCACATGACCCACCATTCTCTTTTGATGCCCTCAGAGCTTTCCCTGGATCACTCTGCCAATATGTGATAGAAAAGTAGAAATTTTCAGCAGTTCTATCTCCCTCATCCATTGCTTAGACATGTTAAGGAACCAAAGATGTTTGTGACATCTCAGAGAGTCTTAAAATTGAAATTTGTTGTGTTCAATCTCAAAGAGAGAGTTTATGTAATTCTCAGCCATGTCCCATATTTTCACTTTAAGCTTCTCCCGCTTCAGTAAAGTTGCTATGTCCCTAACTCTGCCCACATGGTCCTAAGCAGCAAAATAAAATTAAAAGGAAACTGCACTTCTAAGGCAAAGAAATGACAGAGCATTAAGAAAGTTGGGGCAAAATAGTGCTTATTAGCCTATGTAATAATTTATAATAACTATTTTATTACAAGTAGAATAGTAGAATAGTAATTCAAAAATAATAGAAAATATGGTGTCTGTTAAAAAGTTGGGTTTGGGATACAGACTGAGATGTCTTTGAATCTTCAAATTTTTGGTTGTTCTTGGCAATATCTATTAAGTAGAGGCAGTTATAAGCTCTTTTCACCTGGTTGCAAAGTTATTAAAAACACCCCAAGATGTGACTATAGTCAGTCCTATGAGAATAGTAAGGAATGAATGAGAAGAAGAGACAAGTTAATACAAACTCTTATAAAAGAGCCATTGAATTTGTGGCATGGAGAAGTTGTAAAAAAGGCTAAATGAAGTTTTAGTGCTGCTTTCTGGATAGAATAAAGTGTAAAATCATCAGCAACGATCAAAGGGAATTTATAAAGAGAATAGGAAGAATTTATTTTGACCAAGATCTTCTTTGTATTGCATCCATGCTTTAGTTATCTCTGCATTGGGTCCTAAGGTGCTAAGAAAAAGCAGTTGTAGAAGTACTGAACACAGGACTTCCTTGCTAGTCAAGAAAGTTCTAAAGTCCTAAAGTCTTGATCTAAATAAAAGATTAAGATCAACCAGATGAGAATTTTGGATGTATATTGAAGATCCCATTCAACCAGAACATCATGGAGACCTTTGAAATATAGCATGATAGCTTCCCTTTTGACATAGAAGATGGGATAAGTATACACCTCATTTTAAGGAGAACATATAAGACCAGTGAACCCAGGTTCTGAAATGACAAAAGACCATAATTGAAACAAGGGGGGGTTAACTTATTTCTATTATCTAAAGACATAATTTGAATTCTTATGCACGGAAATATTAGTTGATGCTTAATACTGAAAACCAAGTTGGACTCTGCCATCAAATAAACAACAGGGAATAAAAACAGCATTCTTGTGAGCTGTTTTCAGGCCTCAGTGGCTATGTTAGCATTTTAATTGTAAAATCAGATGAGACTGCTCATATGCTCACAGGCTAAATTTTATCCGTGACATAATGCAAAAACTATTGGTGGTAACTCTGAACTGATATTTTATGTAGGTTGCTTGATTAAAAATATTTATTCATTCAGTTGTGAAAAGGCTAATAGTTTATCTTCTTTGTTTGTGGAGCTCTTTCATGTGCTCACAAAAGAATTAGTAAAGCTTTCACATACTTTACAGGTGTATAGGTGGAGTCCCAATTTATATGATTCAGGCAATAGTTTCCTCTGGGACTATGCATAATATAGAAAATATGCTTTGCTTTGTACCTGTAACAAACCACCATAGTCTGTAAGTGCGGCTTAACATCTTCAAATTGCCCATTGTTTGGCAGAAACAGAAATTGGATTATTTTAGGTCATTTTGTTTTTGCTTAGTTTTGTTTCAAATATAAGAATCTTATAAAAAAATTATGGGGCAAATAGAATAAACGATTTGCTGTCATGGGCCAGCATTGAAGATGCCTTGGGCTTTTTTTTGTGACCTTCCTCCCCCTCATCTTCTGCCCAGAAGAGTAGTTTTTCAATATATAGCCAGACAACAATCCTATTTTCTTCCATTTTATGAATTAAAACAAAGAATATGTTTATGCTGCAGTCTGGGCATGGACCCTTCCAAACTTAACAGTTCACACACTTCCCTAATTTCATGTCATATTTAAGCAACTTACCAATTGTAGTTTGCATGTGTGTTTGTATGTGTATGCAAAAGTTATAGGTAAGTTTAATGCAATTAAATTCAAAGGGTCATAAGTATTTATGAATAAACTAAGCTTGAGATGTTCAATGAAGGGAATGGAGGTCACATTCAGCTTCACCCAACTTATGGAGATTTACTGGCTAATTTTTAATTACTCCTTAAGCCTAACCTACTTCAGATGTTGGCTGTGGAGGAAAAATGAAGCAATATCCCCATACATGTTGCATTGAGTTTCTGGCAAAAAGGTAAATTTAAACCAATTATTTACTAAAAGTAAATAAACCCCCATAGGGCTTTGAAACACTTTTTTTTCTTATTACAGAAACAGGAAACATATGGTGAAGTTTCATAAACCTGAGCAAATTAGAAAGTTGTGTGCAGAAAAAGACACTGAAAATTATCCTGGAATTGTAGCATCCAAATTTTCTAAATTGCTCATTCAGGAAAAAAAGCCCAGTGTTGAGAGAAATTCATGACATGGCAGAAGACACTCAACATCTGCTATTTTCCCTACAAATGGTTATGTTCACAAAACAGGCTGTTTGCATTTGGCATTTATGAAATTCAGCACAAGTACACCAGGCTGCAGTTCAGTTTTGAACAGGATCATCTGTAAAAATAAATAAATAAGATCAGACACTGCAAACAGTACAATAAACAAATAAGAAGAATCTGGGTGAATGCTGTTTTAATGTTCCTCAGGAATAAGGCCAGCCTACAGCATTCCCTGGAAGGCCGCCTTACTATTCACCGAAATATATTTTCATCACAAAGCATTCATCTCAATTTTTCCAAGAACCCTTTTCTGAATTTTTAAAGAGGATTCTTCAGAAATCTTGAGGTGCATGGAATGCTGTTACCTTCCCACCGTAGTGGTCTCTATTTTTCTACTTGCATTTTTACGTGCTTTCGAACTGCTAGGTTGGCAGAAGCTGGGATGAGTAACAGGTGCTCACTCTGTTACGCGGCACTCGGGATTCGACCTGGGATTTATAGTTCTAACTCTTTTAGTATCTTGAGCAAACTGCAGTGGGATTCTGCGCATTCTGACAAATGTCCCTTATATTGAAAAGAACGAATAGGAACAGAAAGCTAAACTGTATGTTGTCTGCAGACTTCAACGCTGCTGATTTCCATTCTCTTCTCCCAGTTTAGAAAATTGGTAAAAGAAAGGGAATCAACTCAATGGAAGGCTGTATCTGGCTTATATTTGAAAACTGGATAGCCAAAAATTCAAGGACACAACTCTGGGAAGATATTTGCATTTCAGATTTTCAAAAATCCCTTAGCTATTTTTTTAAAAAAGCTACAGGACAGAACATATTAATAGAGCTGGAAGGGACTTTAGAAATCTTCCAATCCAACCCCCTGCTCAAGCAGGGGATCCTATACCATTCCAGACAAGTGACTGTCCAGTCTCTTCTCAATAGTCTCCAGTGATGGAGCTCCCTCAACTTCTGAAGGCAAGTCATTCCACTGGTTGATTGTTCTCAGGAAGTTTTTCCTTAGTTCCAGGTTGCTTCTCTCCTGGATTAGTTTCCATCCATTGTTTCTTGTCTTGCCTTCCGGTGCTTTGGTAAATAGGTTGATCCCCACTTCTTTTGTGGCAGCACCTCAAATATTCGAACTGTCCAATATTTGCTATCATGTCTCTCCTAGTCCTTCTTTTCATTAGACTAGACAGAACCAATTCCTGCAACTTTTCTACATATGTTTTAGCCTCCAGCCACCTAATGATTTTTTGCTCTTTTCTGCACTCTTTCTAGAGTCTTTTTTTTATAATATGATGACCAAAACTGGATGCAATATTCTAAGTGTGGTCTTAGTAAGGCGGTAGTAATACTTCATGTGATCTTGATTCTATCCCTCCGTTAATACAGCCTAGGATTGCATTGGCTTTTATGGCTGCTGCCACACACTGCTGGCCTCTATTTAAGTTATTGTCCAATATGATACCAAGTTCCCTCTCACAGTTACTGCTATTGAGCCAGGTTTCACCTAATCTGTACCTGTACATTTGGTTTTTCTTGCCTAAGTGTAGAACCTTACTTTTCTTTACATTGAATTTCATTTTGTTAGATAGGGCCCAGTATTCAAACATGTTGAGAGCCATCTGGATCTTGTGCCTACTTACTGGGGTGTTGGCTATTTGTATCAGCTTGATGTCATCTGCAAATTTGATGAGTTCTCCTTCTATTCCCTCTTCTAAATAATCTGTGAAGATGTTGAAGAGTATTGGGTCTAAAACAGACCCCTGGGGTACCTCACTACTTACTTGCCTCCATATGGATGTACTTCCATTGAGGATTTCACATTGAGTACAATTTGTCAGCCAGTTAGAAACCCATCTGGTGGTGGTGCTGTCTATCCCACATTTTTCTAGCTTACCAATAAGCAAATTGTGGTCTCTTTTGTCAAATGCCTTACTGAAATACAAGTATACCATGTCCACTGTATTTTGCTGGTCCACTAGTTTAGTCCTTTGACAATGAATGAAATAAGATTTGCTTGGCATTATCTGTTTTTGATAGGTATTTCCTGACTTACAAGCATTTATTAATGACCATTCAAAGTTGCAACAGCATGTAAAAAGTGAATTATAATCAGTCCTCACCCTTATGACCATGGCAGCATCCCCAGGGTCAAGGAATCAAAATTTGTGTGCTTGACAATTGGCATGCATCTATGACACTTGCCTTAACTGGGATCACATGATTGATCTTTCTAGCCAGCTTCTGACAGGCAGAGTCAGTGGGGGAAGCTGGATTTGCTTAATGCTTGTGTGATTCCCTTAAGGTCAGTGATTTGTTTAACAACACTGGCCAAAAAAGGACATAAAATTGGGTGCGACTCACTTAACAGCTATCTTGCTTAGCAATTCGAAATTGTGGTTGTAACTCAAGGACCACCTATGCTGCAAAATCTAGAATTTAGCCCATCCCTGGAGTGCCTAAGGTTCAAATCCTGCATCTGGTTCTCCTGCCCTTATATTAGGACATATTGAGAACTGCTGGTTTCTTATGGCCATTAAAAAAAATATGCAGGGCTTAAATTGTACACTCAGAAGTGCCATCTTGACTTTTTTGACTGTGGATATCCTGGCTTCTTATGGAATATGGCATGTAGAAGACAAAAAAAAAATCAAAGCAGAAAGTGAACATGTTTAAAGTGGAACCACTCATATACTATTTTTTTTTCTAAAAAAAATCTCCCCTCATTTATCCAGCCTTAAAATTTAATTTTAATGGTCTCAGCCCAAAGGGGACACAGCCCTCTTGAATTGTTTCTAAGAACTTACACTAGCAAGGGCAACTGTATTTTCTTCTATGTAACAAAGTCACACGTTCTCCCTGTACTTATCTGAGGAGGCACCCTGTGTCAGTCTGGCCTCTGTGGTGAATGTGTATGTTTCTGCTCTCCCTCGTACAGGTAGTCCTCGGGTTATGACCACAACTGGGCCCAAATTTTCAGTGTGAAACATTTGTTAAGTGAGTTTTGCCTCACTTTATGACCTTTCTTGCCACAGTTGTTAAGTGAATCACTGCAGTTGTTAAGTTAGTAATACGATTGTTAAGAGAATCTGGCTTCCCCATTGATTTGCCTTGTCCAAAAGTCGCAAAAGCGGATCACGTGACTCTGGGACACTGCAACCGTCATAAATATGAGTCAGTTGCCAGGCATCTGAATTTTGATCCTGTAACCATGGGGATGCTGCAACAGTCGTAAGTTGGTGGAGCAGTGGGCTAATGCCTCCTTAGGTAACACCAGCTGCCTGCAATTAGTGCAGGTTCGCATCCCACCAGGCTCAAGGTTGACTCAGCCTTCCATCCTTCCCAGGTAGGTAAAATGAGGACCCAGATTGTTGGGGGCAATAAGCTGACTTTGTAATAATGCCGCTTGGGGCCCCCCGAAAGCCCTAATAAGCAGGCATATACATAGAATGAAGGCTACTGCTAAGCTTGTAAGCCGCCCTGAGTCTTCGGAGAAGGGCGGGATATAAATGGAATTAAAATAAAAAAAAATAAAAATAAAAATAAAAAAGTGTGAAAAACGGTCAGAAGTCACTTTTTTCAGTGCTGTTGTAACCTTGAACGGTCACTAAATGAACGGTTGTAAGTCGGGGACTACCTGTATTGTGTCTATGCGATTTGGTATGTTTGTGTGCACTAAGAAGCACAGGGTGGGATCCATGTGCTTGGCTCCGAGTCCTGTGACTGGGAGGGAGGGGCTAGGGAAGGAGAAGCCAGCTGCATTTGAGGTCATGCTATCAATGAATGTTTTTTCCCTGGATTTTTATATATAAAAAAATACACCCAACAATTCTAATATTTTCTGGGAAAGGAATTGATTTTGGATTCTCTTTTGCTGCATGTTTGGAAATACCCTTTTTAGGAATTTCTAGGAGATATGGAGTGATCTATATTTAATGGTTTCATGCAAAATAGTATCATGTCCGAGGCAGGATTGTGATATACCTGGTGTAGTTGTGTGAGCTGCTTCTCCATCTATTAGGGTTAAGTGGCTGTAGCAGCAAATGAATCTAGATGGGAAGGAAGACAAAAAAGAACAATGTATTTGCTGCAAATGTGGAAAATTGCTGACAACAGGAGGTGTTGACACTCGCAAAAAGGAGAAAAATGAGGCAGATCTAATAACAGGCAGTCGGAAGATTGTCAGGGCAAGTGGAGCTCCTCCTCCCCCTCCTGCCCGCGCTTTGTGTTCAGTTCATTGCTTTTGTGCGAAAAGATAAATGGTAACATGGGAAAAGTTTGCAATGAACAAACCTGCACTGTGCTTGATGAGAAATTGATAAATTCTGAAGTCTGGCTTGTGCCAGACAGCCCTCACAGTAATAAGTTATTCTAAGCAAAAACCTCAGGAGCAATGGAGCAAATTAACTTTTAGCAGAATATTTTGGTTTTAGGAAGCCCATCAGGAGGAGAAAGAATGTTTTTGAGACACATAGGGTGAAAGCCTGTCATCCAGCAGTGTTAGCTATAAATATTCTGAAAATTGCTTATTTTAAATTAAGGGTTTGTTATTCCACAAAGAGGAAGGACTCTCAATAGGATTACAAATGTTATTTAGTAAGGTATACTCTTAGATAGCTTAGGAGAACAGATATTCTGTTAAGGAACATCTGAGCCCTGGCAACATTTATAGCATCCTTGCACAAACATTGTTTGAAGGCATTTTATGAACCCGTTTATAGGAAATGTGCCAATACTAGTCATAGGTATTAGGCAGGAAAGGGAGAAAGGTATTATTTTGCTATACTCTGATCTGAGATTGACAATCTCCCTGCAAATCATCCTCAGTGCAAAACAGGAGTGCTTTATTTTGGTGGAAGTGCCATTGAGTTCCCACTGGTATCGGTGGAATTATTGTGGTCTCATTACAGGCAAGGGTGTCTCTTTTACTCTCCAGAAATTGAGAGCAGAAATGATGAAAGAGGAAGAGATAAAGGGCTCAGATTTGTGTTAGGAGCTTCTCACTCTCAGCGATTCCACCTACCCATTATCGAAATATAAGCTGACAATATTATTTTTCTGCCATGTCCTCATGACATTACCTTTATCTCGCCCCAGCCTAAAAGAATCTAAGACATCATTAGATTCACTGATGTGAAAGGAGCAGTTTCTCCCTTTTTCTGATGCTGAATGTTCAATTTGAGTGGGGTTGACTGGAAACAGATGCCCTGAATGCAGGAGAGGAAGCAACCATTTTCTTGCTGGCGTAAGGTTATTTACAGGTTGTCCTCGAGTTACGGGCACAACTGAGTCCAACGTTTACGTTGCTAAGTGAAACATTTGTTAAGTGAGTTTTGCCCCATTTTACAACCTTTCTTGCAACAGTTAATCATTGCAGTTGTTAAGTTAGCAACATGGTTGTTAAGTGAATCTGGCTTCCCCGTTGACTTTGCTTGTCAGAAGGTCCCAAAAGCTGATCACGTGACTCTGTGACACTGCAACCATCATAAATATGAGCCAATTGCCAAGGATCTGAATTTGATCATGTGTCCATGGAGATTCTGCAATGGTTTTAAGCATGAAAAATGGTCATAAGTTACTTTTTTCAGTGCTATTGTAACTTTGAACGGTTACTAAATGAACTGTTGTAAGTTGAGGACTACCTGTATTTATTTGCTAACTCAAAGACAGGGTCTCATTGAATTTAATAATGGGGGGAAAATTTATAGCCTTTGCGACAGCAGAGGTACCAATCTTGGAAAAGGTCATTGCTATATATCCCAAAGCAGGATGATCAACAATAAATTGTATTGCTTTCAGAAGCCTGGGCAATTCTGGGCTAGATCGCTTGGGAGTTTCCCCTAACTTTTAATAGATATTACTCCCAGCTAATGTGGATAGAACTGATGCCCAGGCCTTGGCAAAATGGGCATGTAACCCAGAATTCTCTGAAGTTGCCTTTAGCTAAGCTGTGCTCTATCACAGTTGGGAATAATATCTGCATAGGGACAGAGGGCCCTTTCCCAAACAAGAGGCTCACAAATGCCCAATTTGGCCATGCTCTGGGAACAAATCTGGTTTTTCTCTACATATTTAAGGAGATGAATAAAAACTATGTGTTCATGGTGAAAGAGAGAGAAGAAATGGAAAATGGTGGGCATACTGTAAAAATCTGCATAGACAAATTTATGGGTACAGTTGCAAATTTGCAAATAATATTTAAGGAGATATATATGCATCTATCTTACCAGAAAAGTAAAAGTAGGTCAGGCACCTGTTCTATTTGGGGCCTAAATGCTGTTCATGGCACTTCTTTATTTTAAATTGGAATCGAACGAGACCATCTTCAAATAAATCATGCTTTCTTCTGTAAAAAATGTGGGGTCACCTGAGGCATGAAGCATACCAAAAGGCATGGATTTGAGATACAATTTGGTTTAATACAGAGTTCCTTTAGCAACTGCCTCATTTAGTGACTGTTCACAGTTACAATGGTGAGAAAAAGAATAACTTTACCACCAGTCCTTGCATTTATGTTCCTCACAAATCTCTGAAGCAAAGGAAAGCTTAAGTAAGATCATAAGGCCAATTGCAGTTTCAGTTAGTGACCACTTCACTTAATAGCCAAGTTGCTGGTCCCAATGGTGGTTGCTAAAGAGGACTAGCTTGTCTGAATAATTACAAAAAGAACATACAGCTTTGGACCTAAGCCTTTTCTCCTCTCCTCTCCTCTCCTCTCCTCTCCTCTCCTCTCCTCTCCTCTCCTCTCCTCTCCTGTGATACTCTTCTAGAATATCTACCCTTATTGAAAACATGTGGATGGTTTTATAAAAGGAAGAGGTATAGGACTGTAGCCTTCCATTTTTCTTCTTTCTTTCTTTCTTTCTTTCTTTCTTTCTTTCTTTCTTTCTTTCTTTCTTTCTTTCTTTCTTTCTTTCTTTCTTTCTTTCTTTCTCTTTCCTGAGAAATGAATTAAATTCAGCCTGTTTCTTACTGAAAATGAGATTTACTAAGTTTCTAACTTTAATAATTTCAACACAAATGTATATTGCTATTAATTTTCAAAGCTAACACAAATTTAGGAAGGAAACATATTTTAATATGAAACATATTAAAAAAAGATTATATCCTCAAAACACAGCTGATGTTTATTGTTGAGTATTAAGAGCTAATCTGATGAGTGCCCCAAGCAGTAATAATGTCATCAAACAGCAGGGAATTTTTTTTATATTTTAAGATGCAGTTAGAGACTATTTTCAATTTTTTCCTAAGAAATCAATTTGTAGAAAGGTTTCTAAGTTATAGCAAGAATTAGCAAATGGTAGTATCAGTGATTCATAATTGACCAATCAGTTCTATTTTGCGGAAAGTTACTTCTGTTTTTGGCTGAAGCAACACTTTTAGCTTCTTTCTCATCCACAGGATTGAGAAATGAGATGATAGGAATTGTAATTATTTATTAAAAAACAAAATAGAGGAAGGAAATGCACATCTCCATCAATCTAAAAAGATCAAAGCATAGTCAAATTTAACATTTTTGTTACAAAAGTAGACAAATGGGAAGGAAATAGCTTTCTTCAAAGCCACAGTTGGGTAATATATTTTTGAGGCTTAACAAAATATTATTAAATATTTTTTTAGTTGCCTAATCATCTGGATGGGAATGAAAAGAGGTAATGGGAGAAACATGAAATGCCTAATCAAAAGATACAAAAATTAAGCTACTTGTTCTTAATAAAGTAAGCCAATGAGGAAAAATATGGCAGTTCCACTTTCTTCATTGACTTTCATGCCCTCAAATCAACTCTGGGCAACAGAGAACCTTTTCCAATGCAGCTTCTCTTTGCACAATTCTGAATGTGGAAGTCAGTAAGTCAAGGGTTATTGGGCATAAAGGTAAAGGTAAAGGTAAAGGTTCCCCCGCACATGCGTGCTAGTCGTTTCCGACTCTAGGGGCCGGTGCTCATCTCCGTTTCATAGCCGAAGAGCCAGCGTTTGTCCGAGGACGTCTCCGTGGTCATGTGGCCGGCATGACTAGACGCCAAAGGCGCACGGAACGCTGTTACCTTCCCACCGGAGTGGTCCCTATTTTTCTACTTGCATTTTTACGTGCTTTCGAACTGCTAGGTGGGCAGAAGCTGGGACGAGTAACAGGCGCTCACTCTGTTACGCGGCACTCGGGATTCGACCCGCCAAACTGCCGACCTTCTGATCGACAAGCTCAGCGTCCTAACCCACTGAGCCTTCTTCAAAACATAAATAGTGAAGCAACTGAGGGCAAGAGAGGCAAACTGATCTCTGTTGTTTCTACTTTCATATATACATTACCTTCTTTAAGATGTATTTTTAAGGATGGGAAAGAACATAGAAGAGAGTTGGAAGGGACCTTGGAGATCATCTAGTCCAACTCCCTGTATGAACAGGAGGTTCTATACCATTTCAGACAAGTTGCTGTCTGGTCTCTTCTTGAAAACCTCTAGTGATGGAGCACCCACAACTACTGAAGCCACGCTGGTCCACTGGTTAATTGTTCTCACCGTAAGGAAATTTCTCCTTAATTCTAGGTTGCTTCTTTCTTTGATTAGTTTCCACACATTGGTTCTTGTCTTGTCTTCTGGTGCTTTGGTAAATAGTTTCGCCCCTTCCTTTCCTCTAAATGTTCTCATTTAGAAAGCTGCTTACTTGTTGATAATAGACTAATGAATAAATAAGGCACAGGAGACTTAGTATATTTAAAATGTGCAAAGCAGGCAGGGCATAGTGCCATTTTTTCCCCTCAGTGGGGGGGTTGGTTTGAGGAAGCTGATTCTCAAATAACTGACATCCTGACAGGTTGCATACCATTCTTCACTGAGGGTCTCTTTAGGAAAGGAAGTAGGAGGCCTTGAGATCAATGCCACAGTCTTCCAAGAATAATGGAATGAGCAAGCAGTACTGAATAAGAATAATGAGATGGAACATTTCATGACTGCAGCGAAGTCCCATTGCTGAGGCCGAATGTGCATCCCAGACACATGTTTTGCAGCAATGCTACTGGCTACAATGATATGTGTATGTATACAGATGCACATATCTGAATGCCTGGGTGGTACATGGGCATACTGTTGAGAAGGTTGAGGATTTGGAACTGGGAATAAAACCTAAGTATTTCAAGGTGTATTTCAAGCAGGAGCTGAAAAAGGGCATTGTTCAGATGGTAGACAATGTGGAAAAAATATTTCTAATCCAACCATGGACTCACCATCACTGGAGGATATACAGCGGTCAAAGCTATTTATGAAAACTGGAGCTTGGGTTCATGGACATGACATGTTCAGAAACTTACATTTGGAAACAAAACAATATAGTGCAAGAAGGTATTACTTCAGCCCCCTCCCAAAAATGAATTAAGTACAAGCAATAATCCCCCTAATTCTTTTTTAAAACTAAATTTTTGTACAAAAGAAAGCTTATTTTTTCTTGAAAAACTTTAAGTTGTTATTTTTCAACCTCAGCATCTTTAAGATAGGTGGACTTTAACTGCCAGAAGTTCCCAACTAGCTCACAGTGATCAGGATTTCTTATTAAGTTTTCACATTTCCAGGCAAAGTTACAAGATGAATTAAGCTTTCTTGTCTGCCTCCTTTAAATTTTTATAATGTAGGCAATCTGACACCTTCCCACATACTTTAGACTTCAACATTCATCAGCACTACGGAGAAGAAGAGTAGTGCAAAACACTTGGAGAACCCCAGGCTGACTATCATTAAACAAGACTATATAGAAAAGTGACACTATATCAAAGAAAGTCATAATAATCTACACTGAAAATATAATGAAACTTAAGTCACAGCACAATAAACAATTATGTGTGGTTAAAATTAATGCAAATTAGCAGTTCAAAAGCATGGAAATGCAAGTAGATAAATAGGTACCACTTTGGTGGGAAGGTAACAGCATTCCATGCGCCTCAGGTCATGCCGGCCACATGACCATGGAAGTGTCTTCAGAAAATGCTGGCTTCCTTGACTAGGAAACAAACATGAGCACCACCCCCTAGAGTCAGACATGACTGGACAGGGAAACCTTTACCTTTGCCTTTACCTTTAATGCTGTAGTTAGAATATTTTACATCCTTGTCTAATTTTGTAGCACACTGAGCAGTTGATTCAATACCAAGATGAAACTGGCCTTTCCCAAATGTCACCTAATTTATGCATTATTGTAGTAATGTCCCATAATTTTCTCTTTGATGAAGCTTGTGACCAGAAGAAAATGAATGGCTAACAGATAAGTCAACCATTATATCATTGTACATAACAGTCCAGTATCACACAAACACACACACACACACGTCATTTGAAGTTGCCTTCAAACAAGTAACACCAGGATATTGAAGAGGCCCGGGTTACAGTTTCCGCTTGTATAGAAAGATAAATTTTGTTTTCACTTCTTTTTTGTGTGTGTGCCTTTGAGTCAATGTTGACTGACTAGAGCTCACCCTGATCCTATTTCTAGTCTGGTGCCTTAGCCACTGACTCTTATTTCAATTCTATTTAAATTTAAATGTGTTATCTTTAAATAGAAACATTGTAAATCAACACTTAATGAGAATGTGTCTTCTTGTTCTCTTTGGAGATTCAATAATAAGTGGTCATTCTAAATGAAAAATATAGAGACTCCAGTTCAGAAGCTTTTCTTGGTAAGTTTTTATTTTCTAGCTGATTTGCTAAATTTGTTTTATTAATACAGAACTTTTCTAAAACACACTCTTTTCAGGCAAGAATTTGTTCTGCTTAAAAACCTCCAATAGCTTAAATCTCAATATCCACATTCTGCTTTTATCCTTTGTATTGCCCTCATTCCATTTCAATTTTGAAGCCATTTGAAAACATTCATTTCTTGCAAGAAGAGTATTTTGCAATTCAATATTTATTTATTTATTTATTTTATTACATTTATATACCGCCCTTTCCCGGAGGACTCATGGCGGTTTACAGGGTAATTAAAAACCAAAATACAAAAGTTAAAAAACCAAGTTTTAAAAATAAATAAATTTATCCCTGTATAAGTAAAACCCCAGTTAAAATAAAATTAATCCTCAGCCTGGGCCAGAGAGCTCGAAGAGCCAGGTCTTCAGGTCCTGGCGGAATGAACGGAGGTCGGGGGCAGTCCTCAGCTCCACTGGCAGCTGGTTCCAAAGGGCAGGCGCCCCCACTGAGAAGGCCCTATCCCTGGGTGTCGTCCACCGGCAATCTCTTACCGGTGGCACCCTGAGAAGACCCTCCCTGTGGGAGCGCACTGGACGAAGGGAACTTGATGCCGGCAGCAGGTGTTCCCTCAGATATCCCGGAATAAAATGTGCACTTTTCAAAAAAGTGGTAAGACTTGGGGAAAATGTTCCTCTTTTTCTCTCTTTTGTTGCAAAGGGCTGGGGAAACCAACATGTGATCCAGTCAGAAGCAAAATGATAGCACTCCATGTTTTCTATTACTCTAAACCGCAAGTATCAAACTCACCATGTCACGTGATGTCTCACGACGTATCACAACTCTTTTTGCATTGCCAGCAACGGGGTGGGCGCAGTTTCGGTATGATGAAACTGCCCCATGGGCCGGCTGTTTGACACAATAACAGAATTGGAAGGAACCTTGAAGATCTTCTAGTCCAACCCCCTGCTCAAGCAGGAGATCCTATACATTCCAGACAAGTGGCTGTCCAGTCTTTTCTCAAAAGTCTCCAGTGATGGAGCAACCACAATTTCTAAAGGCAAGCTGTTCCACTGGTTAATTGCTGTACTGTAAGGATTTTTTTCTCCTTAGTTCTAGATTGGTTCTCACCTTGATTAATTTCCATCCATTGCTTCTTGTCCTGCCTTCAGGAGCTTTGGAGAATAGTTGACCCCCTCTTCTTTGTGGCAGCCCCTAAAATATTGAAATATTGCTATCATTCACACCTAATCTCTACTTCATCAAAATCCATTGAATTATAGCTTTAATTCAATTATCCTACCAGGTCAAAGTAACACTAAAAATATAACACTTAGGAGTGGTAAAGTAAAGGTAAAGTTTCCCCCGCACATGCGTGCTAGTCGTTTCCGACTCTAGGAGCCGGTGCTCATCTCCGTTTCAAAGCCGAAGAGCCAGCGCTTGTCTGAGGACGTCTGAGTGGTCATGTGGCCGGCATGACTAGACGCCAAAGGCGCACGGAACGCTGTTACCTTCCCACCGTAGTGGTCCCTATTTTTCTACTTGCATTTTTACGTGCTTTCGAACTGCTAGGTTGGCAGAAGCTGGGACGAGTAACAGGTGCTCACTCTGTTACACGGCACTCAGGATTCGACCCGCCAAACTGCCGACCTTCTGATCAACAAGCTCAGCGTCCTAACCCACTGAGCCACCGCGTCCCTTTAGGAGTGGTAGGTTCAAATAAATAAAGGTGAATGATCCACGCTTCAAACAAATCAAGAAAGCTGAACGATCCAGTGAATTAAAGTGCTAAAACAAACCACACATTTCAGCAACCACCCCTCTTTTAATTAGTCACTTATTCCATTCGCTTCTTTTGGCCTTAATATCTATTGCTGTGCAGGTTTATAAGTTATTTCTAAATGACTGGAGTTTTTTAAAAGTAGTTTTTATTAAAAGATTTTACATTTATAACAAGAAATAACACTGAAGAAAAATATAGTACATGAGAAAAAAGGGAAAAAGAAAAGAGACAAAGAGAAAAGGAGGTAGGAAAAGAACAGAAAACAGGGAGAAATATTTATTTTCATGAAAAATTGATTTATATGAAACTCATTAACGGTGATGACAGAGAACATTTTTTGATTAGCAACTAGTTTATTCAGGCAAATGTTATGTTGTATTGAAATTGCCATGTACATGCTAGTGATACTGTGCTTGACTATCAACAATAATCTGACATTATCAGATTGAAAATCCACCATTTATGTCAGCTATCCCATGGAAAAAAAGACATTTTACATTACACATGGTATGTTTAATGAACCTTAGCTTCACAATTTCACACATTGCACTAAGTCTTAAGGTAAGTTGTCTAATGATAGCTTAGCCATCTATGAGAATTCAGGTATTTGTAAAACACAGATCAGTATGTCTCATTCATAAACCCTAGCTTAATATAGTGTTGGAAGAGATAGTGGATGGGTTCACATATTGTGGTAAGCAATGGTTCTTTCATTTTAGCATGATTTATTAACTATGTCACCTGCTCTTGTGTTTTCAAGCCTCCTGGTAACTGTCTGCCCTAAACAAATCCCTGCAATTTTCTTTACAAGGTTTTCAAATGTGGTGTGTAAATGACTGACTGACCAAACTCTCTTTGTGCTAAGGCAGGATTAGACCTCATGACCTCCTGGTTTCTAGCCTGTGTCTTAACCATCATGTCAAACTGGCTCTCACTCACCCTTAATATCAAGTCTTCAATTCTAGCGTATAACCGCAGCGGTTGCCTCCTTTCGCCTCCTTTCAGCAGAATGAAAAAGAAGCCTTCTCAAAATCGCCTACCCCCACGTACTAGTGGTTCAATAAAGCTTGTAAAGACAATAATTCCCCAGACATTTCATGTTCATGAGTCTTCTTTACATAGCATTAAAACCTTGCTGTAGATCTAGTGCAGGGGTGTCAAACTCAATTTCATTGAGGGCCACATCAGCATTGCAGTTGCCCTCAAGGGGCCGGGTGGGTATGGCCAGGGTGGGCGTGGCCTACTGGGTAGGCGTGACTAGAGTGCATATGGCCTACTGGGTGGGCATGGCCAGCTCTACATCGTTCGCATCAAGGGTGCCTATGGGGGCCTGGGCAGGAGTGGGACAGATCTGAGGGTCTCTGGCAGAAGGATGGTCTCTGGGCCAGGGCCAAGGTAGTGGGGGCCGTTCCCTCACTGTTCCCAGGATGGGTTCGCGGGCCGCATGAAACCACTTCACGGGCCGGATCCGGCCCCCGGGCCTTGTGTTTGACATGTCTGATCTAGTGGCTCAGATCAAGGTCAGTCACATACAGTACTATTTGTTTTCAGTCCAAACAGAAAGCACAACAAATCACACTTTTCTTAGAATTCATAAGAATTCATAATCATATCATTTGACACATGTTTCAGATGTTTCAACAAGGCAAATCTGAATTGCCAGCAGTTCCGTGGGATTGTAATAGGGTATAAAAGTCATAAATCAATAAAATATTCATATCTGAAGGACCACTGCCAACTTTTTCTCATGATAGGGTTCTTGACTCTTTTGAAACCATATGGGGCAGAAATTAAGTCAGGCAAATCTTTTCTTGGTTACATGAATGTGAAATGAAAAAGCTCTAACTACTTTTGATTATTATGGTTCATTGCACAGTCAGCCAGATATTCAAACTATATTTGGTATTTTTATCCACCTATCAAGTCCTTCCTAAGGACCTGGGATAGGCAGATGTTGGTGTTTTATGGTGTTAGAGCTTTCATCACAGGATGTAAGCTGTTCCATGTAAAGCTGCCTTTTGCAACTGACTGATGGTGAATTTGGCAATGGCTGTGCTGTTCAAGAGGGGCTCTAGTTGTTTGGGGATGAACCCAAGATGCCTATCACGATTGGTACTACCTTTTATGATGATGATCTTCTTTGCATTGCTACAAATTCCTTTTTTACTCAGGTATTAAGGGACTTCTGGCAATCTAATATGCAAAGATAAGAAAAGTAATCTCTTTTAAAAATGTCTTCCCATAAAGCATGTAATAAAAATAAAACCCGTAATATTATTTTCATCTTCTTATCCTAAATGATTGTAAGAGGAGAGCTGTGTATGGTGACTAAAATCTCATGCCTCTTAATAAAATTTATTAGTTGGGAAAAACATACTACCAAATTCCTGATATTTTATCCTGAGCAAGAACCTATGGCAAGTCCTTATTTATTTATTATTTTGTTATTAGTTTAACAAACATACAGCCTATGTTATGTTCAAAATAGTAACATAAAATGTTAACATGGTTAACAATGAGGTATTTGTAAAAACAACAAGGTTATTGATTAACACAGTAAAAAATAGGAAAGTTACCTGAGTTTGACCAATTCTGGAGAACTAAGCAAGGTAAGAGCAGAGTAGTATTTGGAGGGGAAATTATCAAGAAATACCTTGGGAACAGGCTCAAGAAGGGAGTGACAACAACAACAATCATAATAAAATTGGAAGGTACCTTGGAGGTCATCTAGTCCAACCCCCTGCTCAAGCAGGAAACCCTATACCATTTCGGACAAATGGCTGTCCAGTCTCTTCTTAAAAACTTCCAGTATTGGAACATTCACAGCTTCTGGAGGCAGGTTGTTTCACTGATTAATTGTTCTAACTGTCAGGAAATTTCTCCTTAGTTCTAGGTTGCTTCTCTCCTTGACTAGTTTCCATTTGTTGCTTCTTGTCCTGCCTTCAGGTGCTTTGGAGAATAGCTTGACTCCCTCTTCTTTGTGGCAGCCCCTGAGATATTGGAACACTGCTATCATGTCCCCCCTCATTCTTCTCTTTATTAAACTAGACATACCCAATTCCAGCAAACCGTTCCTTATATGTTTTAGCCTCCAGTCCCCCCAATCATCTTTGTTGCTCTTCTCTGTACTCTTTCTAGAGTCTCAACATCTTTTTTACATCGTGGTGAGCAAAACTGGATGCAGTATTCCAAGTGTAGCCTTACCAAGGCATTGTAAAGTGGTATTAACACTTCACATGATCTTGATTCTATCCCTCTGTTAATGCAGCCTAACACTGTGTTGGCTTTTTTGGCAGCTGTAGCACACTGCTGGCTCGTATTTACAACGTCAGACATTTCTGGAAGAAGGAAACACTGTAGCATATTGCATCCATATTCTTGTCAAGAAAATCATATGCCCATCTCATGAACCCTCAGGAATTGAAATTAACCTGAAGGAGATATTGCTTTTAAAAAGCCAAGAGTGATACAGCAATAAAACAGGAAAGATATCAACAATCAGCTTTAAAATCCTCTGAAAAACTAGCTTAAAGTAGCTTATTCGTAGAAAATTACTTGTCTAATCAGTCTAATTTAATCACTTAACTCCTTAAATTCTGAAAGGGCAATTATGTATTAATCTCTCATAATAAATGTGGTGCAGTGTAGAGTCAACCCTCCCCAAATAGATGATGGGAAATGTATAGCATTGATCTCAGCACCAAGTATGGAAAGTGTTTTTGGTACTATACCTTCCAGGGGAGAGAGGGAGGGAGGGAGAGAGAGAGAGAGAGGGAGAGAGAGAAATTTTCTCATGTCCAATTCCTTTCTGAAGGAATTTACTGTAAAGGGAATGCTGGCCCTCTAGTGTTTAAAAGATGAAAGATCCTTACAAAACAGCTAAAATCTCTAAATCTGGAAGTACAATATATTAATACATGACCCTTGAATATTGGTATCATTTTAAATCCCTGGTCCCTCAAATGGAGTTTGAAGATGAACTCCACCATTACAGTCTCAGAAACCATCTCAGAAATTCCTGCCCATGGAGTTTGCGGGAACACAACAATAATACACCATCTTTTCCACTCCACTCAAGGCCAAGGGAAAGCAAAAAATAAATAACTTACAGATATCTCCTACAGTTGCATTCATTTGTCTGGCTGTCTGCAAATCAATCAACCAAACAAATAAAATTCTTGTAATACCTATGAGGAAGGAGCTGAAAGGCCACCAAGCTATCAAGCCATCTTTCTCTTTGAAGGCCCCATTAGTACAGGTTCAGTCCAGGATAAGGGAACAATGGGTTGAGGCAAGAATATATGCAAAGAACCCTATATATGCAAAGAACCATAAGCTTTATGGAGTTGAAATATCTCAAATAGTTCATTTAGCTCAGCTGTAATTTCAAGTATGCCACAGCTCAGTCAGAAATAAAGTGGAAATTTGGCATTATGGGGGAGGAAATCCTAATTGGAGCAGATCTAAGGGAGTTTATGGAGGTACCCATAGCATCAGACTGACTCTCAGATATGAACATCCTTCAGTACATCAACTTCATGTTAGAAAGTGCAAATTACTTTTTATTGAAGTAGGTGATGGGAAATGGTATGAAATCTTGTATTTGGTATAATGATGAACTTTCAAGTAATGGCTTGGATGGTGCCATCACTGACTGAGTTAATCAACTGTATTAAGTGAAAATATGGCTTTTTCTAAACCCTATGGTTTATTAAATATGGCTTAGAAGGACAGAACAGAATAACAAAGTTGGAAGGGACATTGAGGGTCTTCTAGTCCAATCCCCTGCTCAGGCAGAAGCTTCTATACCATTCCAGACAAGTGGCTGTCCAGTCTCTTAAAAGCCTCCAACGATGGAACACCCACAACTTCTGAAGGGAAGCCATTCCACTGATTAATTGTTCTGTTAGGAAATTTCTCCTTAGAAATTTCTAGTTTTAGATTGCTTTTCTCTTTGATTAGTTTCCATCCATTGTTTCTTGTCTTGCCTTCTGGTGCTTTGGAAACTAGGTTGACCACCCTCTTTTTTGTGGCAGCACCTCAGATATTGGAACACTGCTATATCTCCCCAAGTCCTTCTTTTCACTAGACTAGGCAAACCAAATTCCTGTTTTAGTCTCCAACCCCCAAGTATCTTTGTTGCTCTTTTCTGCACTCTTTCCAGTCTCTATATCTTTTTTATAATATGGTATCCAAAAACTGGATGCAGTATTCTAAATATGGTCTTCCTAAGACTTTATAAAGCACTACTAATAATTTACATGATCTTGATTCTATCCCTCTGTTAATACAACCTAGGTGTCAATGCAAAAACATCCGATGTCATGGTTCCGACACTAGGATTGATTGCATTGGCTTTTTTGGCTGCTGCCGTACTCTGCTGGCTCACATTGAAGTAATTGTCCAGTAGACTACAAGATCCCTCTCTCACTGTTACTGCTATTGAGCCAGGTTTCATCTAATCTGTAGCTGAACATTTGATTTTTCTTGTCTAAGTGTAAAACCTTACTTTTCTCTACATTGAATTTCATTTTGTTAAATAGGGCCCAGGGTTCAAATCTGTCAAGATCCATCTGGATCTTGAGTCTATCTTCTGGAGTGTTAGCACAGGATATAAAACCAGGCAATTGTGGCTGTTCATTCAGTAGATCCTGCTGAAGGAATCAAGACCTAGCATAAAGTATCAATTCACCCACAGAATACTCCCTGTATGCACGAAAGCTCATCTACACAGCAGTAGCTTGATTTACAACATGTGGCTACAGCCTTAGAAATGTTACCGGGGTTTGGGGGGGGAGGGATTGTTTTCAAATACAAAACTTGGTAATGCATCATCCTCCCTTAAAAGTCAGGAAAGTTCTTCAGATTAAGAAAAAGGCTGGCTGAATTTCAGCTTACCAGTATTTTGCTGGGAAAGAATTAAACATATTTCCTGCCAGTTATATATTGATGCTTAAGCCAAGGAATTACACCAAAGGGTTTCTTAATAGTTTATTAGTACTTCTAAAACTCCATGAGAAACCAATATCTGGCTGAATGTAAATGGCAGATCAGCATGATTATTCTGGCCTAGAAGCATGAATGATGCTCGGGAAAGAATTAAAAGACACAGCATGTCCAGCTGCCAACTTAGGAGCCAGGCGGGCAGGCAGGGATCTCCAGAGCACTGTAGTGATGTCTGGCAGATGGCAAATGCAGCTTTGTCCACAAAGGTGCTGTCTAATTTCTCCCTTTTTGCTTCCCAACCTGCTGTACTTTAGAATAGTCTCCTCTGCACTGTGGCAGATGGGGCCAGATGGTTTGCAGTGCAGACATGGCCGTAACAGTTGATTTTCTTCCTTGTATTTTTCAGCTGATGCAAAAACCAGGTCTTCTTTAAGAAACCGGGAGTGAAAAGTCTAGCAATAAAAACATAAGAAACAGAACTATACTATGTCTCCAGGCCTCTTATCATATACTGTTTGCCTGATTCTTAGATCTTTGTTGATTATATTCTTAGGTTCTTGGTTAGGCATAGCTCATATGTCACTGTTTGAAATTTGTTGCTGCTACAATGAGGTGATGGCAACCAACTGGTACCAGATGAAGATATCCTGGAAATGTTCAAGAGGAGGCTAATAAAGAGGTGAGAACTCAAAAAAGATGCAAGGTTGGCTCACAGCAAGGTGAAATGATGGCCCACCAGAACATTTGTAGTTTTTCTTATCAGTGTAAATCTGGAATAGTAAATACTGTAACGTGCTTTTATATTTCTACTGCTTGATTCATCTCACATACTGTACAAGGCTTTGAGAGACTATACATAGTCACATATAAAGAAACAAAACCAACTGAGCTGCACATGGGTCAAATCACTTGGAATAAAACCACAAGTTCCAATCTATAGGATTTTTAGTCGAAAACCTTATGGAATCAAATTATATAAAGACTTCTGCCTTGAACTAAGTGAATATTCACAACTTTTCCTGTAACAGAAACCTGATAGATTTGTTTTAGTGTTTGCTAGGTTTTTTTCTTACACATTTCAAAATTAAATAAATTCCAGCTATTTCTATAACAGTCGTGGCGAACCTTTTAGAGACCGAGTGCCCAAACTGCAACCCAAAACCCACTTATGTATCGCCGGGTGCCAAGTGGGCGTGGCCTGCCGGGTGGGCATGGCCTGCCAGGTGGGTGTGGCCTGCTGGTGGGCGTGGATAGGGTGGGCGTGGCCAGCTCGATGTTGCTCCTGGGTAGGGATGCCTGTGGGGGCCGGGCAGAATTGGGGGAGATCCAGGGGGTCTCTGGTGGGTGGGGTAGTGGGCAGGAGGGTATCTTGCTCAGCTGATGGCTTGGGGGGGCAGCTACAGCCCCTCCCAAATGCTGCCATCTCATTAAAGCAGGATCAAAGCTCCAAAAAGCGACAAGGAAAAAAAGTCTAAACAGAAGAGTGTCTTGTGATGGTTTTCTTCTCATGCTTGGTGATGCACATGGGGCTGCTGCCTCGCTTACCATGCCGTGACTGGGCTGGGTGTGGAACGTCCTTGCCGCTTCTTCCCCTGCAGACATCAGGAGCGCCCACCCCACCTACCACTTGTCCCAGGGCAGCTGTCGCCATCCGGCGCTCTCCAGCCTATCGCTGGCCAGCTGGGTGCACCAAGCTCAGGCTGATGGAGACCAGAGGGGAGTGAGAGCCACAGCTGCCCGCCTCCACTCTTCTTCTACAGATGCCATGGTTCCGCTTGCCTGGCAGGGCAGGGGTGCACTCATGCACGGGGATGCACGTGGGGCTGCTGCCTTGCTTTCCGTGCTGTGCCGGGGCTTGGCTGGACTGGGCTGGGCACAGAGCCTCCTCGCCACTTCTTCCCCCACAGACATTGGGAGCGCCCACCCCACCTACCACTCATCCCGGGGCAACTGTTGCTGTCCGGCACTCTCCAGCCCATCACTGGCCAGCTGGGCATGCCGAGCTTGGGCCTTGGGCAGATGGAGGCCAGAGGAGAGCAAGAGCTATGGCTGCCCAGCTCCTCCGTCTGAGGATGCGTGCGGGGAGAGGTGCCGCCTGGCTCAGTAAGCCACAGTCTGCCTGCAGAAGGAGCAGGATGGAGAAGGAGGGCTGGCCAGGGATGGGTGCAGCACTGCCCATGGGGAGAATCTGACCAGCCCCAGCCTAGGGGGGGGAGGCCGAGGGAGCTCAAAGGGAAGCAGGCATGGTGCTTGGGGGTAGCTGCTCTTCACCCCCTCCCCATGCAGTCCCACAGAAGGGCTGGCTGGCTTCGGCATCACCTGGGCAGGCCTGGCCGCGCATCTGCCCAGCAGCGCTGGTGGGCCCGGCCTCCCTTCCTTCCCTTTTTCTTCCTTCCTTCCTTCCCCCTCCCCTCCTTCCTTTCTCTCTCTCTCTCTCTCTCTCTCTTCCTTTCTTCAAAGTCCAAACTTATATTTCCTCTTTCCCCCGCTAGCCTTCTGCAAAGCGCAAATGGACACAGCATCCTGTCTTCTCCAAACTCACGCCCACCATCACTTCCAAAGACCATTTGCTCACTCACTCACTCACTCTCTTGATGCACTCCCCAAACCTGCTCCTTTTATAGGTTCCTCTTTCCCTGCCCAGCTCTCGCAGCTGTTCCTGTGAGAGTGCTGCTGGATTTGGTTTCCTTGTCCTCTCCAGTTCCCACTAGTCAGGCGCAAGTGGAGAGGGTGAGGGGAGCATCTCTCTGGTGCCCATGCTGAGAGAAAGGACTCTGTGTGCCCAGTCTGGCATGCGTGCCATAGGTTTGCTATCACGGCTATAGAACATATAATAATAGGATTGGAAGGGACCTTGGAGGTCTTCTAGTCCAAATTCCTACTCAGGCATCAAATCCTGACAAATGGCTGTCTAGTCTCTTCTTGAAAATCTCCAGTGATGGAGCATCAACTTCTGGAAGTAAGCAGTTCCACTGATTAATTGTTCTCACTGTCAGGAAATTTCTTAGTTGGATCTTTCTTTAATGAGCTTCCATCTGTTTCTAATTGTCCTGCCCTCAGTTGCTTTGGAAAATAGGCTGACCTCCTCTTCTCTGTTACTCTTCAAGTACTGGAAGAATGCTATCATATCACCCCTTAATCCTTCTCTTTGTTGGACCAGATATACCTAGTTCTCTCAATCATTCATCTTATGGTTTAGCCTCCAGACCCTTTATCATCTTTGTTGGTTTTTTTGCATTCTTTCTAAAATCTCAACATCTGTTTTGTATCATGGTGACCAGAACTGGAAGAAGTATTTGAAGTGTGGACTCACCAGTCCAGTATAAAATGGTATTATCTCTTTATGTGATCTTGAAATTGTTCCTCTCTTGGTGCAATCTAAAAATCTACTCTTTATCTTTTAAGCTATTCTGAGCTACTATAGATATTTGGTTGAGAAGTATCCAAAATGTTTAAAATAAATATAGACATTGCATCAAATAATGTATCAAAACCACTGAGAATGAAATTCTAAGCAGCCAACCGCTGAAAGCAACTGCCTTTTATTGACATTATATGTCAAAGGATATTTGCCAGAGGTTTAAAAAGAATATTTGTTGTAATAATAACTAGGAAAGTTTCTGTAATTTAGCACAGTATACTTTATAAATCTCCAGTTTTTTTATTTTTTATTTCCAAAAAATATTATTAAAGTAGACATAAAAGAAAAGACAAATAACTATCCTTGACAATAGTAGGAATGATATTTTTTGATGCAATCTAGTTTAAACAACAAAATGCACACGTTTAGTAACATTATAGGAAGCTTCAATGTAAATGTTAAATCTAAACAGCAAAATGTACACACAGATAACTACATAAAGACAATAATCTGTGACCAAGAATAATCAAATGTAATACAAGTCTGTGGATACATATCTTGGTTAAAATAAAACCTGCATTAAGAACAAAACTGTGCATCAACCTAACACAAGATTGTTAGTTTTGCTGGGACTATTATGTCCATAAGGCTCTTGGAGAACATGGACAATATACAGTTTTAGGGTTTTTTAAAGATGAAATCTTATGTTTCTGGTGGTTTCAAGCTGGACTCATCATAGTAGTGCAACATATTTTCCATAGGAAATGATGGTAGTGGCAAATATCTCGCCCTAAAGATGCCACGGTTGGGAAGCAGATACAAAATCCTGCAAACTCTATTGTCTATGTGTAGGCATCAGAATCCTGTTTCTTCCTCCCCAAACTGATAGAAATAGTAAGATGGCTGTTGTTTGGTCATACTACATATGACATTCATCTCTGGATTGGAAACAAACATTCAAAATGCTCAGAATGCTTGTTTATAGCTCAAAAAATATCCAAAATGCTCAGAACAGATTGTTTCATATTGAAACAGCAATTTTACACTCAGAATAGGACATTTTGTGAAATTTTATACATGAAAGCTTTAAATATAAAATATTTTGCACACCATTAAAATACAATGCAAAGACATACAAAAGAAGGTCACATTTTTTGGAGGAACCATTAACTGATCTCATATACTGATTAGTTATGATACCTGCCAAACTTTATCCTTCACAGGCTAATTGAAGAAAATCTTCAATTTAAAAACCACCTGGTTCAAGTTTTGAACAAGTGATTGTGATGAAGGTAAAAGCACTTCAGAGGTAGTAAAGACACACTCTTCATTACTCTGGCCAATACGAAACTAAAATTAGGAAGATAGTCTATGTGTCCTTACTCTTGAGATGAGAGATAATGATCACTGTCAGTAGCTGGATTTTCACTTCTATAACCTATAATTGAGTAGTTGCAGCAGAGCAGTGGTTAGAGCCAAGTTTCTCTCCAGCCTTCATAATCTTTAATTTTCCCCAATGCTCATGTGTCGGACTCATTTTTCCATGATACTTAGATGCATAATGAAGGTTCATAATTGTGGGCTCCTAAACGCTCTTTTGCTGCCATTCATTAAATATCTGGAATTAGAATCTTTATAAACAGAATCTTAGACTTGTCAACTATTTTCTTAATACATTATTTCATACTTACCTTAATAGTGATTAATATCAAAGTATTGTTTTTAAAAAAAGATATTTCAAGCATGACTAGAAAATAGATTACTTACAAGAGCATACTTTAGTTGTTAATCTCACCTAATATACTTAATGACTAAGTATATAATGTATACTTATATATAATAATATAATGACTTTTCAATAGTGAGTTAGAAATAATTTCTGCTAAAAACATGTTCATTTCTAATAAGGATAACAAGGATAATGATGCACAAAATCAGAGTTCCATGAGTAGGATGTTTTTCTAGGCTTGCCATGAGTCTTATTCCCAGTATCAAGTATGAACTTATATGTATGTATGTATGTATGTACATGTGCATGTATGCATGTACAGAATGTAGTTAAGTAGTTACATCTACACTGGTTATTTTTCTGTTTCATTTCTAATAGATGATAGTTATTAACAGAGATGAAAAAGCAGGGAACTTATTAAACAGGTGCATTGATAAGAAATCAGTGTACTTCAAGTAAGCACATTATAAAAATGAAAAATGAAACCCTATTTTTTAAATTAGCAACATTATGCTTGCATATTAAAATATATTGTAAAAATGGAAAATAAGTAACCAACTCACTCTGAATTAATTCCCACAGATCATTAAACAACACTAATATTGATGGGTAGAATACTGTAGAAAAGAAAAAAAATCAACTGTTTTAAATAATTATTTTAGGGCAAAGGAAGTCCTGACAATATCAGAGAAAATACTGACACACTGCCTCTGGTATGTAAACTTTGACACAAATCAAATACATGAAATATTGTTTGAGAATTAATATGTCTTTCAAATGTACAAAAAGAACTTGCATTTGTCCAATGGGAACTTTCAATGATCAAGTTAAGTAGATAGTCAAGGGTACCTAAGAATTAACCTAGGAATACTATTTATCTCAATAAGAGAAGCACACCCTGAGGACAGTGTATTGCATGGTGTCCTCAGGAACTTTCCCCAAATTGCTACCAAAACTGCAATATTTAACTTGAAAGAAGGGAAAATTATAAAATACATACAGAGTAATCCTATTAACCACATGTAATAGGAATTAATTTAACTAAAATAAATATAATCAAATTAAAAGTATCTCAGTTTTTGCCTTGGCTTATGTTTTTGCGATTACAGTCCAGCCCAACCATTCAACACGTGTCTTAGCTTGAAAGAAGTCATCTACTCTGACCCAAATAAAAATATCCAAGTGATGTGAACCACTAGCAGCATGTCCATACCAATATTCTCTTTGGTGTGCTTTTACTTCCACAACAATTGTGTCTGTGTCTCTAAATAAAAATGCTGTGTCCTCAAAACTTACCCATACTATTAAAATAGAGTATCAACCTGGTACACATCATGACATGTCATATTTTACTGTTAGTCCTCTGTTGTTGTTTCCCATATTTTAACAAGCAACAATATACTTTCAGAGAAACCTGAAATTCCAAATATTGGCTGAGAAGCAATATTGAAAGTCTGCTGAAAAGTAGGAAGCCCAGCCCGAGAGACTGAAGCGTTTGATTTATGGGAACAAGTTCAAAAGTCCTCTACTTCTTCTGAACATTTGCATTGCTCATTATGTTAACAATCATGGATGTTCAAAATAAACATTAAGTAGTAAAACTTGCCAAGTTCAAAGACAATGAGTTCCAAGGCTTATCTTGATATAAACAGTCAATCAGAACTGTTATTAAAAAGCAGCAATGTCCAGAGTTGCTATTCCTTCATACGTGTGTTGCATAAGTGTGTCTTTGAGAGGTACCTTTTCCCAGTCAGATCTCAAGCAGGTCTTCTCCACTCTCGTCACTCTCTACAGTAAGTTGCCTTGTCCACCACTTCTTAACTTCCGATCCACATGAAGCCATGTCTGACATAGGATTCATTTTGCATACAACAGATTTCATAGTTGTCCGACCACCAATTTTTATATTGACTGAAGACACTGAATGGCTTATTGGTTTGGGGGCTAGGAAATTAAACAGAAAAATATTCACTGCAAACAAACCGTCATAATGTTAAGCAATTCTAGTATGACAAA